>NW_006298049.1:200199-207052 GCF_000327345.1 Myotis davidii
CAGCAGGAGAAACACAGCAAGGAAGGCTGAGCACCCCCGGAAGGGCTCCCAGTCTCATTTGTGTCATCAAAGAAGCCATCAGCAAATACGTACTGCCTACTATGTAGACAGTAAACGCTGGCGGACAGATAGACATGAAAGATACGCTCTCACCCTCAGGCGGCTTACAGCATATCGGGGAGTGAAAGGCGTGGTGACAGCAGGTGCTACAAGCGTTCAGAAGAGGGCAAGTGGGTTCTCAGGGGAGTGGCAGCTCAACTCCTGACCTCTGAAGAGGACAGTCACTGCTTATAGGTCTGTTCATGTCTCTCTCCTTCTCTCCCTTCTCCTCCCCTCGCCCCCTCCACCCCACGAGTAGAAAGAAAGGAAGGGGTAGGAAAGCAAGATAAGCAAAGTGACATTAGATGAATGGCTCTCTTCCTGACACCTAGAAGGTTGAGAATCTTTCTCTGAATAATCCAAATAAGCCTGGCAGGCTGGAGTCAGGACAACCAACGAATGAATGACCACATTGTCATAAATGGAACGAGATACATCAGCATCCTGTAAACTGCTCGGTCCTTACAGAAATGTACGCTGTTACTGTTGCTGTGATCACCATTCAGAGTTTCACTTGATCCAAACTATGCCAAAGAGACAATCATGTCTTTTTGGACAATAGTACACACTCAAAATTGTGGATTCTTTTTATTAAAACAAACGTGGACACCTTTAATGGAGTCATTTAAAAGAGGCGTTGAGAGTGTCCCTCCTTCGTAACTATAAAGGGCGTCGTGTGAGACTAGGAACGTGGCTCTGCCCTGCACTGATGTGAATAAAACTACCCAGTTTCCCAAAAGGTAGGACAGAGACACCACTTACCCAAGGTTTTCCTGATCAGATAGAGCTGATCCACATCGGATTTTCCTGGCCACAGAGGCACCCCTGACAGCAGCTCAGCAAAGACACAGCCAATTGCCCAAACATCTACTGGGGGGCCGTACTGCATGTCCCCCACCAACAGCTCGGGGGAGCGGTACCACCTGGTAGCCACGTAGTCTGTGTAGTAGTCACTTGGTCCAGCTGGCAGTGATGGGACATGGGAAACAGAGAGAACAGTGCAAATGTGGAATCAAAACCGGGAGGGGGAAGACCTCAGACATCCAGCTGTGCCCCATCATGTGGCTTTTCTAAATCACTGGTCCTCAATACGAATTGCACATTAAAATCGCTCGGAATATAGAACTTTCAACATGACTGATGCTTGGGCCCCACCCCGTCCAATTAAACCACGATTCCTGGGCGGGGGAATCAGTACAGTTTTTATAGTTATAATTCCCCATGTGATTCTAACTTGCAGCCAAAGTTGAAAACCTCTCTTCTAAAATAGTACTTCCGAAAAGTACGATATAGCTGGGCAATAGCATACATGTTTAAACTACTGTATGTGTCTACCTATTTTCAGTAATCATATAATTGTAATTTATAGTAAGCTAGTATATATAAGAACTAGCTTTCGATAGCATTTAGATCATTTATTATATCAAGAATCTTTCCATCATTTATACTTAAGAGAAACGTCAATACTCACTCAAAAGTCGGGCAAATCCGAAGTCACACAGCTTAACCACTGAATGTTTTGTGATGAGGATATTTTCTGGCTTCACATCTCTATGTATGCACTAGTCACAAAAACCGAACCAAAACAGATTGTTAAAGAGCAACTACACTGTGTGGGATCAATAAAACACATGAATAATGAGCAAAAATAATTGAGAAATTCTCACTGGCCTTTTGGATAATAGGATGAAAAATACCAAAATTGGCAAAACGTAAGCATGCAGTGAAACTAGTACCACACCTATCATAGCCGGAATCATCCTACATTCCTGAAGGTCCCAAAGGGACCAACAAGGGCACCCAGGTAACTTTACATGATAGTTAAACACTTTTTTAGTATAAGTATGTCTTACGGAGTATTTGGCATGTACTAGTGTGTAATCTGGCAACCCTCCGTGAAAGGGAAACATGGAAAAGCTTGGACAGGGCTTTGCTGGAGCCACAGGTTGGTGCATAAGCGGGACTCATAGTTGAGTTGTTTAACAGAACAGAACACCGTCCGCCTGGTAAACAGGACGCGCGCTGGGCCTGCCGAGATAAGCTGGGGAAGAGAAGGGCGGAACCACGAGCCTCCTGCGAGGCTCCCTTCCAGCTCTGACATGTGTCCTGACAAGATAAACAGGAGGGGGCCGCGCTCGCCCTCTGAAGAGAGTCGCTAGATGTCAGCTCCGTCCCACACACAAGCGTTCTCGGAGCTGCATCCACCCCACAGTTAGACTCAGGTCACCTGTGGTTTCCAAGCCACAGCTGACGGTTTCACAGGGAGATGTTGGAAGAATGCTTAAGAATCTTCACATGATTTTCTGATTAAATACTTTTCTTGGCAAAGAACAAATCAACAACTTGGTTAACAATTACATAAAAACAACTGGGTGAAAATGCTTTTCAGGGTTCCCAATAAATAATCCTGCCCTCGTCCAAGCTTGTTCCTCCCCGGAGAGGGCTGTTGGCTCCTCCTGCAGGAGAGACCCCCTTCGGCTACGGCTGCCACCCTGGGGCATTCTTGCCTTTCTGGCATTTGGAAAGAGGACAGCGGCTCTTCTTGGGCCTGGCCTCGTACTCTGTCCAAACGACCTTCAGGGTGAGAGAGCAGTGTCAATGTTCCCCCAAAGGGTATTCATGATGCTGGAAAACATTTGGGGAGACAATTTCTGAATTATTTTATTACAATCTTATCTGCTTCTCAGCAATTAACGGCCCTGAGATCCCTCCACTCTTCACCACTGGCTCCCATGTCACTATAAATGGCACACCCATGGGTATCACGGTGACAGATGGTCAGCAGGACTTGTAAGCAAGAATGTGCTCCTAGTCTGTTCTGGGAATTCTTTACAAGTTTCTACACCCTCCCCCCACCCGCTCATGTGGCCAAACAGTGTGGTCAGTGGCTCTCCAGGGAACCGTGGTATGCACTGGTCCTTAGTGTCTCGGATTTTCCCCACCAGGGCCTTTATGCAGCCTCTTGCTCCCCATCCTGAACCCTACTCTGGGGAAAGCGCTAAGCCTCACTCACAGTAAACAGCAATAGAAAGCGTCCATGCTGCCCTGGCTGGTTTGGCTCAATGGACAGAATGTCGACCTGGTGACTGAAGGGTCCCAGGTTCGATTCCAGTCAAGGGCACATGCCTAGGTTGTGGGCTTGATCCCCAGTAGTGGGCGTTCAGGAGGTAGCCTGTCCATGATTTTCTCGCATCATTTATGTTTCTATCTCTTTCTCCCTCTCCCTTCCTCTCTGAGATCAATAAAAATATATTAAAAATAAATAAATAAAGCACCCATGCTCCCTTCTAGACATGCATTTTGACAAAGACTGTAGCTTCAGCGCGGTGGAGACTCGGTAGGGAAAAGCGCTCACTACTGTGCTATTTTCTCCATCTGGGAAAGCAGCGTCAGGGAAAGCCATGCAGATCAGGCCCACCAGCTAACCTGGCCCCAGCAGCCAGTAGGTCGGCATACTGCAGTCAGGCTGCCCTTGTGGCCAAGATGGAGCTGTAACACTGGAACTGGCTTCGTGTGCAGGGAGTGGGCAGTGCTGTACCGGAGGGGCAGCAGGCTTCCAGCATCTGTGAAGTCAGAGCCTGGGCCCACTGCCTCTGCCAGGCCCTGCTGTGCCCGGGAGTGGCACAGGCTTCCACTGGGCTGGCTCGTCCCAGACCTGGCACTCATATCTCAGCAAAGCAGGCACTAGCATGGGGCATTGTGCGTGGGACTCCGCCTCCTGCAACTGCATGGGCAGGAGTCACGAGGGGTTCCTCTCCCTAATTTCAGAGCCTTCTGAGGGTAGTAGACCCATGCAGACTCCAAGTGGATGGGATGCTACCTTAAATCTGAGTAGCTTCTGATGAATATAAATCATAAAAATGCATCTCTTAGGTGACCCGAACAAGAAGGAATCGCCAGGTTGGCACATTTAGCCTCCACATACCCTAACCAGGCTTAAGGAGATTTGGATGAAAAATTATATCCACAGAAGCATGACATAAACTTTGAACGAAGGTTCCGCCTCAGCTTAAAGGCAGCCTTCTGATTTTTTTTTTCAAGGGCGATGATGAGACTTACATTGTGTTTATGGCAAAAATTCACAGCTTGCAATGTCTGCCAAGTTATGCTCTTCACGAGATGCTCTGGTACCCTAGTGAAAATAAAGAAGCAGCACAAACACATTCTTTAGTGTAGCCTTGGAATTCAGCTCAAAAAAGAAAAAGGAAAAAGGAAACTAAGATAGGCTTGAATAGTGCAAACTCCTAGGCCGCACAGAAAGTCATCTAACTCACTGACCCGTCATTCCACAGGCCCAACATGAAGAACATGTGACCGGCACACGGCTGAGCTCCGGGGACAGCAGGCGAACAACAATACCATCTCTCCTCTGCTGCCACAGGGAGGGACCATGAAGACCCACAGGACTTCAAGTCTTTATGACCGCTGACCTCAAACATCAGTGACACCGCTGGTACCTGCCTGGTAACTTGAGCTCCATTTCTATAAGAGGCTTTTTGTTGCTGGGAAGCTAGTTAATTTACAGCGTAAAATAGGTTGTGCATTTTTGCAAGTGGCCCCAAGCTAGTGGCCTTGCCGCGGAGCTCATCTTCTCTGTGTGCACACGTGGCTTCTCCAGGCTCCCGCGGCAGGATGCTTGTTAAGGTAATGGAGACTCTGGTGAGGACAGGGAAGAGGTTTGCATCACACCCCATGTAACAGAAGTGAGTGGTGATCACTTCTGGGCCCCTGATTCTTTCCCACACGGCTCCTCCCTGGGAGCTGGCTGCATCTCCCCTCCCCTTATCTTTTGCCTGTCCTCTTTCACAGCACCTAAACTTGATGCCACTGCTTCCAGCACTTCTCTGACTTTAAGCTTATATAACAGGGCACCCAGTAGCTCCAGCAGGTCCCTTGGGCAAGCTAGAAAAAAGCTCTTCCCGGGGGAGGATTTTTTTTTTTAATTAGGCAATGAGTGAAATGGACTACAGAAAGTGTACATTTATATTCAGAGACCCCCACCCACCAGCTGAGCCTAGTGTTCTTATGAGTCAAACATTAAACAATGTTGCTGTGGTCCTCCACCAGAACGAAAATGTGAGCCAGGTGTGGGGGTGGGGGGACGAGCAGAGATAAACCAAAGAGCTTACATTCTAATATGCATAGCCCATGGACACGGACAATAAGGTGGTGAAGACCTGGAGCGGGGGTGGGGGGATGTTGGAGGGAGGTGGGTTAAGGGAGGGAAATGGGAGACATCTGTAACACTGTCAACAATAATTAAAAAAAAAAAAAAGAAGAAGAAAAAGTAAGCCAGGGAGGAAACTCCCGAGTAGCTATGTTAAGGTGACCAAAAAAAGTCACTTCCAGCCTCTGAGAGGGCTGCCAGGTCACTGTTGTCACAGACCAGATGTTGAGGAAATCCTTTCAAGCAGAGAAGAGGATGCTTCGATGGTGGGACACGTGCAGGAGGCCACTTCCAGGAAGACCGGCAGGGACATTTCTGCACCTGAACTATGCCCCTGGGCTTCGAGCAGCTTCTCTCCCAATTCTCTTCCTTATCCTAGTGGCATGGCCACACAGATGCTAAGAAAAAGTCTCCCGTCTAAAGAAGGGAGCGTGGAGGACCAACCAGTTAACCCCAAAGAGTCCCGAGAAGGCTCAGGAAGTAACAGCTAAGATCTCTGTGGAGGTGGGCGGGAAGGGGTGTGGACAAACCTGCTTGGGAAACAATTAAACCCCCAGCCCCTTCCCCTGTTCTACTCCAATAAGAAATGCTTCCCCCCAGTAGTAGAAGGCTGCAGTTTGTTTTCTGGGGAGCATAAAATCGAGGGCGTTTGGTTCGCTGTGACGGTGGATTAAAGCAGGGGATTAAATGACTGCCGACACGAAGTACAGAATGTGGAGACTCCCCAGCCCTCTTCCTGCACTAGGTCCTGAGAAGGCTGGCAGCCAGACTTTACTCTTGAGGTAAAATATTGGAAGACTTTTTTGGTGGAGCTCAGGAGGGAGGGTCTGAAGATTGGGGTTCCCCCAGCAAAGGGCCCAGCCAGATAACCCCACAGGGACGTCCCAAGCTTCTGAGAATTCCCTACTCTAAACCACAGACATACAAGATTCTATTTGCCCAAGAGAGTCTCAAATAAGAGGGTCAGAGACCAAAACAAACAGAAAAAGGGCCACTCGGAAGAAAGAGAAACGATGGGGAGTGAAGGGAACATTAAAACACAACAGGGATATCCTCAGAGAAGATGGCAACAGGAAAGCTGCTGCATCCGTGAAGCAAGAACAGGACACCGTAAACCCCACGGGGACCAGAGAGCCAGACCTCCAAATAATAGAAGGTCCAGGAAAAGAGAAAACAAAGGCTAGGAAATCAAGAACAAAACAATTAAATTTTTTTCCCCCTCAGACAGAAAGAATCCGCCAAGTGCCTCAGTAATGGACACAAAAAGCAAGGCCCATGATTTTCAAAACTCAGAATGCAGTGAGTAAAGAGAGGATGCTACAAGCTTCAGGAAATAAGAAACAGAACTTCACAAAGAAGCCGAAAATAGAACGACAGCAGACTCCTTAACAGCACTAGGAGAGAGAAGGCCCTTAAAAATGCCTCCAAAATTGAACATCATGGTAAGCCATTCAGAGAAAGACAAGTACCATATGATTTCACTCATATGTGGAATTTAATGTGCAAACGGAACTGCCAAGCAAAATAGAGACAGACTCATTGCTAGAGAGCAGGCAGGCAGCTTGAGACGGGGTTGGGGGTGGATTG
>NW_006298049.1:207123-211061 GCF_000327345.1 Myotis davidii
AATAGTGATTTTGGGGGTGGAGGGAGATGGGTGGAGGTAGAAGACTGCATAGAGGGAATAAATGGTGATAGAAAAAATTAAATAGAAAATAAAAAAATGCCTGCCTCCAAATTTTTGAAGAAATATTATTTTTCACCAAAAATAAACAAAATAGAAATCAAGTGTGAAGCGAAAATACGTTTCAAACATTCAAGGAGAAGGTCTCAGTCTCTCTCTTTTTTAAAATTTATTTTATTGTGGAGAGTGTTACAGATGTCCCCCATTTTCCCCCCTCTGCCCGCCTCCACCCATCACCCCCGCCAAGCCCTCACCTGTCTGTCGTCTGAGTCCATGGACTATGCATATATACTTGTAAGTTCTTTGGTTAATCTCTCTTTTAACCTATCGGGAAGTCCCCTGGAGGATGCACTCCATCAAAAAGGCGTAAACTATCAAAGAAGATGACAGGAAACAGAGAAAGCTGAGACCTGGACCATGAGGGGGGGCATGGGGGGGTGCAGGAACTTCTGGGAGGAGGTGAAGGGAAATGACGGATGACAACTGCCTTAAAGCAACCATGCCGATTGGAACAGCGTGACTCAAGAGCCAGGCATGTTGAGGGTTGTCATCACCGTGCCCTCTGCCTTATACCATCTTAAACAAATATGAAAATATTTCACAAACAAACTTAAAAGCTTTGGAAGCGTCTGGGTGTCTGGCCAGACCCTTCAGGCTAAAGCAGACATTCTTAAAGCTGTAGCTTATGCTGGCAGGGTGAAGGAATTCATTCCACTTCACAGTGTGTGTTTCCCAACTGGTGGGAAATGGTGCTCATGGCTGAGGTCTGGGGCAGAGTGAGGCAGGGAAGGGTCCCAGTTCTCCCTCAATCTACACTGTCCCTAAGACACCCCCACCCCTGGATTCCAGCTCAAAGACAAGCTGTCCCTTTAGAGCAGTGGTTCTCAACCTTCCTAATGCCGTGACCCTTTAATACAGTTCCTCATGTTGTGGTGACCCCCAACCATAAAATTATTTTCGTTGCTACTTCATAACTGTAATTTTGCTACTGTTATGAATTGTAATGTAAATATCTGATATGCTGGATGTATTTTCATTGTTACAAATTGGACATAATTAAAGCATAGTGATTAATCACAAAAACAATATGTAATTATATATGTGTTTTCCGATGGTCTTAGGTGACCCCTGTGAAAGGGTCGTTCAACCCCCAAAGGGGTCACGACCCACAGGTTGAGAACCGCTGCTTTAGAGGAATCATGTATAAGCTCAACCTCAGCCTGTGAGGGAAGTGGCTTGAGATGTTTCCTCTGGCCTGGTTCTCCTCCCCCATGAGATTAGGCAGTGGGACTTTGAACAAACTCTGTCCCTAATTCCTCTTCCTCGTAAACTTGGGCCCCTTGGACTCGAAGCCGGCTGGGCAGGTCTCACGGGATTTGTTCTTCTGAGATGTCAGCTCCCCAGACCTAGAAATGCGGGCCTAGGCAGGGTAGGAGAAAACTGAGCAAGGACACTCATCAGCCAAGGTGGGAGGGGCCCGGCAAGGTGTGTCTTCATCCCCTGGGTAGCCCTGGTCTTCCCTGGGATCTTCAGTCAGTTGCCTCACCGAGAGCGACTTCCTCTGAAGCCCACTGGGCTATCACCCAGCTCAGCACAGGTACCCTTCTGGGGAGGGTGGAATGGGACCCACCTCCCACCAGCAGGACCTGGTGGAGGAGGAGTGCACCCCTGAGTCCTCCACCGGTGTGACCTCACCACATGCTTCCTGCCTGCTTGGGAATTCTGTTGCACCCCCAGGGACCTAAGGGGGTCCCAACTGTTTTACTCCAAGGGGAGATGAGGATCGGGATGGGCGATAGAAATGTCTGTAATCGAGATTTCTGTGTGACTGTGTTATCTCTTGGAAGGATTGGCGATGGATGTGCTTGGCCAAAATAAGTAGGTAAACCCAGAAAGAGGAAGGCAGGAGATCCAGGCAGTAGTAGATCCAACTGTAGGAAAAAGCAGTGGGATTCCAAGGATGAGAGCAAAGGGAAGTCCCAGGAGGACAACTGGGTAACAGGCTTCGCACACAAGCCAGGCAGAGGGAGAACGAAATTCTAACAGCAGGATGTCACCCCCGCCCCCTCCAAAAAAAGAAAGAAAAGGAATGAAAAAGGAATGAGTGAATCATCTGATGTGATTATCTTGTGGAAAAGTATGTTGAGAGGCTGTTAGAAAGAATGAGAAAAGTTAGCAATAAGGTTAAAGAATATTAAGCAAATTTAAAAAGCAAGGCAAATATTAATTTGCATAAAAAGTATGAAAGGAGACCCTAGTATGGTAAAATGCTCAGCTATAGAAATATTTACATAAACATAATAATGGAAACAGTGACTACTGGATTAATAAAATTTAATGTAACTTTTTTGGGAGAATAGAAAAGGGAAACAGAGGGGACAATGGTGTAAGAAAGTGAAATTTTCCTCTGTCATGAAATGAGAGAAATGATGAAGAAAGAACACGGACCTCTTCCGGCATTCTCAGTATAACAGCTGTTCCCACTACTGCTTTTCTAACATTTGTGACATTACAAGACGCCAAACAATCAAAGCTTCATTTCTACACAAGACTACAGCAAAGTTAGGGGAGAAAGGGCTGGCCAAGCTCCTGTAGAAATAATATGTTCTTAGGAATTTATCTTATAGAACTATTTATGCAAGTGGTTGGTCAATGCAGAAAACTAGAAACAATCTAAATATTTATCAATGAGGGATTGAATAAAGGAATCATGGTATGTTTGTACAATGAAATTCTATATAGCCACTTTATTTATTTATTTATTTATTGCCACTTTAAAAATATAGAAGTAAATATGTATAAATAGGGGGCAGCTCCAAAATATACTTCAAAAATCCAGAATAGTATGTAGAGTATAATTTCTTTAACCATATATTCATAAAATAATTAAAAATAATTTTTCAGCCCTGGCTGGTGTTGCTAAGTGGTTAGAGCATCAGCCATCCCATCGAAGGGTCAAGGGTCCTATTCCCAATCAAGGACATGTACCTGGGTTGCAGGTTCAATCCCTGGTCCCAGTTAGGGCGCATGTGGGAGGCAACCAGTCAATGTGTCTCTCTCACATGGATGTTTCTCTCTTTCTCTCTTGCCCTTCCTCTCTCCCTTTCCCTCGAAAAATCAATGGAAAAAATATCCTTGGGTGAGGATTAACAAAAAACAACAAAATAACAACAATTTTTCAAACTGATGATATTTCTTTTTATACATTATTGTGGTGCTAGAAAGATTTTTATAACAAACAATATGCCACTTTTAATTTAAAAAGAGAGAGATTTTTATGGTTCTACAAAGTTTTCAGAAACTGAAAACTTATACTGACAATCTTTACCCACCACATGTTCTTTGAACAAACTATACTGAGTCAGAGGAGGAACTGGTGGTAATGGAAAGAATCAGTGAAGTACTGCGTCTGGCTGCACTTATAGTGGGGCAGAAAAATAAAGAGAGAACACCTAAACTAGTCATTTATGAAACTTTGAGTTATGGGAGACATTGGATAGTTTATCCTATCTAATAAAAGAGAAACATGGTAATTAGCATACGACTGCTACTCTTCCCATTGGCTAATCAGGGTGATATGCAAATTAACTGCCAGCCAAGATGGTGGCCGGCAGCCAGGCAGCTTGAACCTAACATGAGGCTTGCTTGCTTCAGTGATGGAGGAAACCAACGTTCCCCGCTTGCCTTGCCGGCCTCTGAGCCTGCAGTTTGAAACATAGTTACAAATATAGAAGCTAAACAAAACCCCAGAAACCTGCTTTCAGCCCCCTGGGATTTCAGAGCTGGAGTTGATACAGTGTTTTGATTATAGACCACAAAGAAAACAGATACCTGCTTTCAGCAGCAAAGGCCTCAGAGCCGGAGTCAGAGCTAAAGCTGGC
>NW_006298049.1:212022-213374 GCF_000327345.1 Myotis davidii
AGCGGAGGAGGGCAGTTAGGGGGAGTAGGCTGGCAGGAGAGAACAGTTAGGCGGCAGTTAGGATCAGGCCGGCAGGGGAGAGCAGTTAGGGGGATCAGGCCAGCAGGCAGAGGAGCGGTTAGGAGCCAGTGGTCCTGGATTGTGAGAGGGATGTCCCCCAAGGGGTCCCAGATTGGAGAGGGTGCAGGCTGGGCTGAGGGGACTCCCCTTCCCATGCACAAATTTCGTGCACCAGGCCTCTAGTATAATAATAAGTACAAATCATATTAAGACCTACAACAGATAAGCAATGGTAAGATTCTTATAAGAGGGCAGATGTGAACAACAGAACCATAGCACTGGGGATTACAATAGAAACATATTTGTGTCGGTGTAGCAGATACCTATCTTGTGGCATAAATTGGCTCGTTAGTATCAACATGAATCTGAATCTTCTCCAAAAGCTTTCCAAAGGAGAAGTTACAAACCTGTTAATAAGCAGCTGAATTCATGTCCACTTCAGATTCAAAGTAGAAATAAATCTTTCAGCCTGATTTGGCAAGAATTATTTTAAATAAGAAAACATTGCCATGGTAATAAATGGAACATGGAGAAAATATTTTTAAAAACACAAATAAAATGAAAAATACCTTTATCAATCATAACTCAGAGATAACCACTACTAAAATTTATTAATTACTTTATTTTTCCTACCTATATATAAGATCTATCAAAATTAAATATGTATTTTTATGATAGCATTTTTTTTCATTTTGCAACCACTTATGAACATTTTTTGTCAATGTCTGTTTTATCTATAAGCAGATTATTAGTGGCTCCACTGTATTCCACTGTAAAGACATACCATAATTTACTTAACCAACTCTCTATCATTGGACATTTCTGTTGTTTACAATTTTTCATTATAAACAACACTTTTACAATCTTAACACATACACTCAATTATTTTCTTCTGGTAAATTATTAGAAGTAAAACTTTTCAGTCTAAAATTGTATCTTGGGGAGAAACTAAGATGGCGGCAGAGATAAACACCGGGAAGTTGATGCCGCTCACAACAATTGATTAATACCTCAGAAAAACAATACGGACATCATCCAGAACCACAGGAAGCCTGGCTGACTGTAAATTCTACAACTAGAAGGAAAGAAAAGCACACTGAGAGCCCCCATCAAGGAACCTGGAGTGGAACATCCTCCCGGGTGCTCCCCAAAGCACACACTCTCCTTCCTGGAGAACAGGGAGACCCAGAGGCACTGTGGGATCCACTAAGGGTCCAAGGGGGGCTCAGCCCCTGCCACCAGCTCCCCTCCCCTCCTTGATCTTGGCGGGGAGGGGGGAGGGAAGAGGGGGA
>NW_006298049.1:214170-239105 GCF_000327345.1 Myotis davidii
AAATAAATAAGATTGTATCTTTAAGGCCTTTCTTTCCTCCTTCCTTCCTTCCTTCCTTCCTTCTTTCCTTCCTTCCTTCCTTCCTTCCTTCCTTTTTGGTGTTTTTGTTGTTGTTTTGTTAATCCTTACCAGAGGATATTTTTTCCCACTGATTTTTAGAGAGAGTGGAAGGGAGAAAGAGAGAGAGAGAGAAACATTGATGTGAGAGAGACACATTGATTGGCTGCCTCCAGTAAGCGCTCTCTCTCTCCTCCCTCCCTCCCTCTCTCTCCAAAATCAATCAATAATTTTTTTTTAAATAAAAGATAGCTATACAAAGGAGGCCATATTTGAGCTGTATCTGAAGGACAAAGAGGAATTTGCTAGGCCAAGGAGAGAAAGTAGGGCAACCTCGGCTGAGAAAACAGCACATCCTGAAGCCTAGAATGCAAATGATTCCATGGAGTGGGGAACAGGTGGGAACGGGGTGATCCAGTAGAGTGACCATAGTGATCACAGGACATTCTTGCAGTAAGTGTGCAAACCGAAGGAGGCCCCTACCTGGCACCAGGCAGGGCCAACGCCAGCATTAGCACATTCCCGTTGTTGATATTATGTAACAGATCAAATATGAATCCAAGGGAGAACCAAAGTCTTCTGACTTCTAGGATGAGACCATCGATGGGCAGCATGATAGAGCTGGAAGTTCCCTTAAACTTGACCTGGCACTGAACTCACATTTTTCCAGGTGGGGATACCTGTAGGCATCTTGCCAAAGGTCACACAGATGATAAAGACCCACTTTTACTGGAATGTGCTTACAAATACCCACTTCCATAGTAAAACATTTTTATATTTCCTGGAATATATATAACATATTTTAGCCAGTGGAGCTAAGGAAAAAAAAAATCTGCTTTCAAAACTCTAATCGATCCTTGTCCTGTCCTTGTTTTCTTCTCAAACTACATGCCAAAAAAGAACTGGCTCCCTATTGCTTTCAACCCCCCACAAATCAGTGTTTCCAAGTGACTCAATCTAACATAATTAATCAAACTCCCTGCAACACCTCCCTTGTACCAACCACGTAGCCACGAGTAACTTATACTAATAAGTTTCATTGAAGTGTCACTTCCAAGCTGTCCAAAGAGTAAATATCAACATACTAATGGTTTTCTCCCTTGAATACATTTCTCCGCATCAATGACTTTCTGAAGGGATGTGTGTGTTTTCTTGGCGCTCGCTGGTTGTGTAAATTAACATGAAAAGCCTATGCCATGGTCACTAACAGACTATAAGCCACTCTAATCCCATTTGCCTGGAGGTCATGCTAGATAAGATATAACCACCACTATACGGCAGAGCAAGCTCTTGGCCTAGGCTCGGAAGCATTGTTAAAAGAGCCCCAGCTTCCCGCTGCTGAGTGAATGTGACCGGGATGGGGGGACACTCCACCACTCTGATCTACAAGGCACTCTGTATATTGTCCCAGCCAAAGCTGGGCTCCCTGGAGCAAGGCAAAAGGAGAGATGGACTATTCTTTCCTGCTTAACTTCTCTTAAATCTCCTCACTGTTCAATCCAAAGGCCACCTCCTCCACGAAGTCTTCCTTGACTGACCTGCTTTGAATCATATCTTCCAAGGCCTGCTAATCATTCTACCCTCTTCTTTTGGCCACAGTGATTCATCAGCTGATATGAACCAATCAGAGTCTTCCACTGGACTTTATATGCAGATACTATGTTCTTCTAGAATGTCCTTTCTTCTAGAATGGCTACATAGGTTGATAAAACCCTGTGGTCATGCTTTCTATCATATTCTTCCCTTCCTAGCTCTTTCTATCCTTCCCCCCTACCCTGCCCCCCACACACATCTTCCAAAATTCACCTTATAAGGGAGACTTGTGTACACAGTAGAATGAAAACAACACAAAGAAGAGCCGAGAGAGAACAGCCACCACCTATGGCACTCTACCTAAGACATCTGCTGAGGAGTGGGTGGGAGCCAACATCCAGCCTCTATTCTATTCACCCAGGTAAGGGCTACCCTCCACCCTTGAAAGGGGTCTCCCTCTTTTTTTTTCAAAGGAAGTATCTGCCTGCTTCCTAAGCCTTCTTATGCACACAGAAGAGTTGCACATGCTGGAGAGATGTGGTAAGATCAGCCAATCCTTCCTACTGAAGCTACCAATACATTCCTTTTTCACCCACACTTGCTTCAGCTGGGTTTTTGTCACTTGTAACCAAAGAAGTTCTGACCGAGACAGCAGAACAGACACCCAGGCTGCTTTGGATGCAGCAACACATTTTTTTGTTTATTTCCTCACCCGAGGATATTTTTCCATTGATTTTTAGAGAGAGTGGAAGAGAGAGAGAGGGATAGAGAGAGAGAAATATCAATGTGAGAGAAACACATCGATTAGTTGCCTCCTACATGCGCCCAGACCAGGGCTCGGGCCGGGGAGGAACCTGCAACCAAGATATGTGCCCTTGATCAGAATAGAAGCTGGGACTCTTCAGTCTGCAGGCCAATGCTCTATCCACGGAGCCAAACCGGCCAGGGCAACGCATTTGTTTTAGCCGTTAACTTCCTAATAGCCGTTTTCTTTGGGATCTTCTTTCTAATCTCCAAGTCCTCAGACTTCCTGAATCAGGCAGAGAATAACTAGTACCCTCCCTTTTCTTTCTTAGAGACTCGGATAGCGTATATGCAGAGATAATGTACCAAAGAAATCACGTTCAACCTAATAATGCTGCGGTTGCTTTCTTCATGACAACGATTAGATAGGCTCTCTTTTCTAACCTTCTTGGTAACGCCTCCTCTGTGGACCCCAGCAGCAGGGTATGCTGTCCAGACACTGGCTGTTCGTGCCTAACCTGAAAAAGGGTCATTGCTAATTTCCCCCCACAAATCCTGCTGTGTTTCACTGCGTTGTTTGTAAGGGATGGATCGCTCACCCTCTTTGGTATCTGTCCAACTCGTGCAGAACCGTGCGGTCGCAGTACTCAAACACCAGGTGCAGCCTCCGCTTCCGCCGGAAGACTTCGATCAGGTTCACAAGGTTTGGATGCTTGAGTTGCTGAAAACAGGAAGGACAGGGCGCCAAAGGTGAGGTGTGGAAGACAGCGTTCTCTAGTTCGGACCCAGCAAAAAGAAAGCTGCTCTTCCTTTAGGAAGTTTTTGTCTTGGTTGAAGTAACCTGTAAACAGTATTATCTTACTTCTCTTCATGAGCTGTTTGCTAGTAGCTTGTATGTGGAAAGCGATGATAGCCCAGGTGGCTGGTGAAGGCAAAGAGAGATATGAGAAGGCTGGGAAAGAAAGGAGAGTGAAAAGGGAGAGATGGTTTAGTTAATACAAACTCATCCTCTAAGGCTCAGATGAAATGCCCTTCCTAAGGAGGTCTCCCCTGCTCCCCAGGGCTCAGTGCCCTTGCATGGCTGGTAGCTCCCCTGAAGTATGTGTCCTTCAGAACCTGTTGTATTTACTAAGTAATTACAGAGTAAAAATTCCTCAGTTGATTGTTTATGTTCTCTGCTATCAATAGATATAACAGATCCATTCCACAGAATGTAAGGACCATGATATCAGGGTCTGTGTTCTCTTGTTTACTCAAATGATGTTGTTGAACCCCCAGCACAGGGCCTCACCAATTATCTGTGGATGAATAAATAAATCACGCTTCTGAAGCTGATGAAACATTTTAAGATAGGAAAACGAGGAAGACTTCAATCTGATATGCCTGGAGGTGTGTGTCTAGTAGAACATGGACCAGGGCGGAGGCAAGACAGATGGCGAGAAAGGCACTGTTCAGAGATATTCTTTGTGATTAGAACAGTCAGATGTGGTGAGGGACTGGAGGTGAGGGAGGGGGAAGAGGAAGTCATCAAGAACGACCAAAGGTTTGTATCGTGGGGCAGATGGCGGGGCCAGCAGTGGGAGAGGAAATGGTTTCTTTGGGGAAGAAATGACTATCTTTGGCATGTTGGGAACTCTGAGATACCAGAGTGGAACCGTCAGGTTGGCTGGAGTTAGAGCGGAAGATAAAAGCCGGGAGTCATCGTGAGTGTAAGTGAATCCACGGACACACGCGATTGACCAGAAGAGCGAGTGGGAAGGGAAGAGGCCCAAGGAACCCCTGCGCATCTGAAGGGTGCATGAGGAGGAAGAGAGAGGGAAGAAGGTCCCCCAGCGTAAGGAAAACGACACTAGAGCATGATGCCATGATGCCACGGGCAGAATGTGGAAGGACAAATAGACTGCGGTGATGGAGGCTGCTGAGAGGCCAAGTGGGGAGAGGCCTGGGCGTGCCTGGTGGGTCTCCCCAGGCAGGGGTCATGCGACCTTCCCAGAAGCAACGCCAGTGCAGTGGTGAGACCAGGAGCCAGACCCTATGGGTGTCCTGATATGACTGACTGACTGACTGACTGACTGAATAAATAAATAAATAAATAAATAGGAGAAAATAAATACGTTTATGTAGAAGAATTCCAAATAATTCCTGTAGATACTCTGCCTTCACGGAGGAGAGCCGAACCCCCCACTCCCCATGTGTGGGCTGCACATAGTGACTTCCTTCCGAAGACTACAGGATGGAGAGACAGAGCAAGAGCGACTTCCTTGGGGAAACCTGACGGACACTGTCTCAGCCAGGCGACGTGGTTTTCCTCCCAAACCCGGGACCCCAGCCTAACCGTGACAAAAACACCAAATTCCAACAGGGCACTTTCTACAGAACACCTGGCCAGTGCTCCTCAAAAGCACAGAAAATCTGACACTGTCACAGCCAGGACAAGCCTAGGGACACGTGGTGAGTAAATGCCATTTGGAATCCCAGGTGGGATCCTGGAACAGAAAAAGGACATTATATTAAAGCGAAGGAAATCGGAAAAAATGTGGACTTTAGTTAATGATAATGTATCACTACTATTTCCTTAATTATAACAAACGCACTGTACTAATGAAAGATGTTAATGATGCATGAAACTAGGTAGAGTGTATATGGTGACTCTTTATAGGATCATCTCAAATCTCTGTAAATCTAAAACTGTTCTAAAAAATAAAGTCTAAATAAATAAATAAATAAATAAAAATAAAGTCTATTGAAACACATCTACACACATGCACACACGCACACTCACACACACAGACACTTTTACCCAGCACACCACTTCTGGGAATATACCTTATATAATTAAAAGCACCACTGCATACAAGGATATGTACAAGGATGCTTATTGCAATATTGTTTGTATAGGTAAAAAGTTGGAAATAACACAAACCTCCTTTGACAGAAGAGGATGGCTAAATAAATTGCGATACATTTAAACTATGAAGTATTAAACATTGTGCAGTTATTAAAAATAATGAGATTAACAGAGGCTTCTCAATTGATCTTATGACAATGATGTATGTTAAGTGAAGAAGACAAACTACTGAGTAATTTTATAAAAATAGATGAAAATAGGAAATACATTAAGATATGTAAAATTATTCCATTTTCATATATTCATTTGATATACATTGTTATTTAAAACATATACTGACCCCTACTCTGTGCCAGACATTATTCTAAGCTCTGGGATTACAATATTTAACAAAGATGACAAAAATCTCTGCTGTCAGGAGCTCATACAGGGGTGGGTAAAAGTATGTTTACAGTTGTTAGTAAGTGAAACAGAGTTTGTTCTTGTATTATTATTCATTAATTATTGCAGTATTTCCCATAGGAACAACTGTAAACTTACTTTATCCCACCGCTGTGTTGAGCATGCTGGGTGGTGGTGAGTCTTATGGGAAGAAATATAGTAGGTAGGGAACATAATATGATAGGTGGTTGCAATTTAAAACATGGTGATCAGAGAAGAACTCACTGAAAAGGTAACAAATGGAAAAAAAGTCTAGAGAAGGTGAAGGTCATGAGGATTTCCAGAAAATTATTCCAGGCAGAAAGACCTGCCACCCAAAGGCTCTTCTGTGGGATCCTGCCTGGAATGTTTGCAGAATAGCAAGGAGGTCAGCGTCCTCTCGCACGCTGCTTCCCATCCTTCAGGGCATCCTTTAATTTAGCCATTGCTGCAGCTTCCAGCTTTGCCCAGATGTAGCCGGCAGCCCTCACCTCCGCTGTACTGTGTGCCTTGGCTTCCTGCCCCAGGGCTGCTGGGTGCTGGGATATGGGATGCTGGCGGGTTGACTCTACCATGCGGGAGAACTCCGTGGGGTGAACCCTTGCCCAGTGGGGGACCGGAAGTGGTGGGTAAGTCCTCTGGTCCTCAGGCTCCTTGCAGAGACCTGGCAGGAGGAGCCCTTTTGCCCCTGCGCTGGCTTTTCCTCCTTCCCTATCTCCCTCTCTCTGATCCCTGCTATCACTCCTGCTCCCTGGTATCACTTCCCCAAACAAGCTGCTAACAGAGTCGCTTGTCTGAGACTGCTTTCTGGGAGGTGTCCGGGCTGAGAGAGTTGGTACTAGAGGTGGCCCAGGCTGGCAGATCTTCAGAAAGGGGTCTGGAACTGGATAAACCCCCAGGCAGAGGGCCAGGCCCCCACAGCTGGTGGCAAGTGGGGCGAGAGGAAGCTCTGGGGAGCAGCAACAACACAATGACTGAGACTTCATCAGTCGTGCTTTTGAATGCGGTGCGGATTGCCTTATGCATTAGCAGTGGCATGTGACTAATATGGGGCAATGATAATTACAGGGATTATCGAATGACTGGCTTTTGTTAACACCTTTAGGTCGTTGAGAAAAGAAAAGGGAAAATGATAGATATGTTCCAGTTAGCCATCCATCAACTGTGGGAGTCAGAAGCCTCTGTGGCAGCCCTGACCGACCGGGTGGTGCAGCTGGTTGGAGCATTGTCCCATACATGTTTCGGGTTCAATCTCCAGCCAGGGTGCAAATAGGAGGCAATGGGGTCAATGTTTCTCTCTCTTTGTCTCTCTGTCTCTAAAACCCATAAGAAATATATCCTTGGGTGAGGATTAAAAAAAAATAAAAGGCCTCTATGACAGTATTTAAAGAGACATTTATGCCCCGTGGATGCAGGATAGATTGTGCTAAAAGCAGGCTCAGAACTCAGCATGTACACAAAAACGAGGGTGCACAGTCTCAACAGATCTCTTATGCCGAAGTCAGGGCTCTGGCAGGAAAAGCGAGGGGCGCAGAGGTCTGGGATGGGGACATTTAGGGGATGAGTCCGAGAATCTTAAACCCTCAAATTTCTCAGAGCGCTCTGGGCCGGGAGAAGCAGGCTCTTATACCTTTGCCACATGAAGACCTGAAAATACCTCAGTGAGGCAGGTGGCTCCCGACTGGATCCCCACCTCCTCCCAGGCCCCACAGGCCTCTAACTAGGATGAGGCTGTCACTGCCTCAGCAGGCACTATGGTTCCTGCTCCAGGAGGAAATAACTGTCCTAGAATTACAAGACCTGGCTCCTACGTACCAGCAGGAAACTTAAGTCTGCTGGACCATGCGGTGGAGAAATATAAGGCTGGAAAAGGGGGAATGCATTGGCCTGGGAGCACTGCCCCGTGACCTGGGGCTTAATTCCTGACAAGGACACCTGGTAACTCCCTAAGAGAGACTGAGCACCTGACTACGGGCCATCAGGTGATTCTGTGACCCAGAGCCGCCCTGTGAGCTGGGTAACAGAGACACGCTGTCATAAGGCTGCGAGATGCACCAGTAATAATCCACCAAACCATGAAAACTATACGTGTGTGATCGGGCTCCAGGAGGTCCGGGGGAAACAAGCAAGTTACAAAAAGGGGTGGCTCATTCTCCGGTCATCTACTTTGTTGCACTGTCACCCCTCCTTCAATTGACATGTATGTATGGCTCCATGGGAGTTTACAACTAATGGAGGAGAAAAACCCAAGACCAGCTCACAGACGGATCGGCTCATTATGCTGGCACTAGGTCTGCCTCCACCAAAGCCCCCTGGGCGGCGGCCTTGCAGGACAGTGATGAAAGGGAATCCTCCACTGAGCAGAGCTTCAAGCAGTGCACTGGATGGCTCACTGCATGAGGAAGAAAGGGCCTGCGATAAGCATGGATCTGTGGGTAGACTGGACGGAGCAAGATTGAAAGCATTTGGAGAAGAGACATAAACTGTACTCGTGGGAGCGAGCACAGAGCTCGAGGGTCTGTGGGCTTCACTGATGCCGAGGAGGCCTTGAGCATCCAGGCAGAGGGTGTCTTCTCTGGAGGGTGCCAGCCTGCTCCGTCCTTGGCCAGCCCAGGGCTTGTGTAACCGATCCATGCACAGGGTGCCACGGCTGCAGGGGTGGTGGCGATGGATGGCCCCACAGCACTGGCTCCCTTTCTCCCCAAGGCTGACCTGGCTGCTGCTGCTGAGGACTCAACCTGCCAGTAACAAAACCTGACACTTGGGGACGACATGCTCTGTCCTTGAAGGAGACCAGCTGCTCCGTGGAAGGGCTGTGATAGTCCTTACCGGAATAGGTACTAATTCTTGTAAGGGGTTTGTCTGTCCTGCCTGCCCTACAATCACGAGGTTAGAGGATGTTTGCTTTATCACCATGGGAGTCCACACAACATCAGGCCAACGGGCCGTTTTCCTGCGAAGGAGGCATGACAGTTAGCACACAGCCATGGAATCCATTGGTTCTACTAAACATCTTGTCACCTACAACCAGCCAGCCTAAGGGAATGATGGAAGCTGTACCGCAGCCTTCGAGGACACATGCATTGAACCAGCGGCCACCACATGGTGCTATGTCTTCATTTCAGTAGGGAATCTGTGGGTCTGGGATCCGGGAGCAGAAGTGGGACTGGACTCTCTCATCACCCCTCCTGGTGATCCACTTAGAGAAAGCATGCTTTCTGTCCCCCAGATTCTCCCAAATTTTCAGGGCAGGAAACCCAAATGTTCATTAATACATGAGTAGTTAAATAACTATGGGACTTTATAGTACATTCTAATGATAAAATAGTATGTAGCTATTAAAAAGAATAAGGTATCTCTATCTATATGTGCTGACTTGGAAAGATGTCCAAGGTATATTGTGTGTTTTTTTAAAATACATTTTATTGCATTTTTACAGAGAGGAAGGGAGAGGGATAGAGAGTTAGAAACATTGATGAGAGAGAAACATCGATTCAGCTGCCTCCTGCACACCCCTTACTGGGGATGTGCCAGCAACCCAGGTACATGCCCTTGACCAGAATTGAACCTGGGACCCTTCAGTCCACAGGCCGATGCTCTATCCACTGAGCCAAACCAGTTAGGGCCAAGGTATATTGTTGAATGTAAAAAGGAACTCACAGAACAGCAGATTCAATAAGACAGCATTTGTGTCTGTTTTTAAAAAGGAAATATACTAGGATGCCTTTGTATAAGCACAGAAGTCCTCTGGAATGACATATGAGAGACTGTGGGTGGGGGGAAGGGAACGAGAATGGAGAGTGAAGGACAAGGTAGGTTTCCTTTTTCACTTTACATTCTTCTGTATCTTCAGGTTTTCCTTACGTAAGCATATATTACTTTATCATACAAATGTCTTTTAAATGACTTGCACAGCTCTCTTCACTGTACTGTCAAACCAAGGTAGATATTTTGAAGTTAATTTCCGGGAATTAGTTAATACATCAGCTGTGGGGAAGGAAAAGCTATTTTCATTATTTGAAAAGCTATGTAATTATTACCACCATCCCCAGCCTAGAGGGAAATATTCCACACCCATCATTACGGTGTTGCTGAGGAATCATTCTTTAACTCTTTGGGTGAAAAAAAGGAAAAGTGCTTTGATCCCACATTTCCTCCAAATGCCAAGCACCCCCATGGTAGATACCCTTGCTAAGTTTTGTTTCAGGGACGACTCGAGAAGGAAAGGGTGTGACATATGGAGAGGAGGGGTCCTGAAAAGGCTGGAACCATGGCTGGAAAGGTGGTGGTGAGGGGGGCGGGGAGGCTGAAGTTATTTTAGGTTTGCTGTGGACAACATGGACGGGACAGAATGTACCAGGCTGGTCCTCTGGCCAGAGACCCAGGCTGTGATCTCTTCTGGATGCCTTTCTAGACCCAGCACAGGCTAAGAATGTGCACAGTGGATGCTTGATCTGTTTTCCTGTGATTAATGAAGTACATGAAAAGTACCAGAAAAGAAGCAATAGTACAAATGTGACCAAAATGAACATGAACAATGACCCGGCCAAAAATGAATGCAGCAATGTACTGACAGTTATAAAACAAGTTATTTGTTTGGTTTTTACATATGGTTGATAGCATCAGTTGATTTAGAAACTCACCTTTCATTATTCTAACCTAAAAAAGAAATGGAGTTCAAAGATTTTCAACCAGGCAATTGTACCCAACAGCATTTTTACTACAGGGCTTTTAAAGTTGATAAGTAATAAAGAAGGTTAATAATTAGCAAGAAAATATGCCCATTGAAAGCAAATTTGTGGCCTAACACATGAATCCTGCCAAATAAAAAGGTGAATTAAAACATTAAAAAAATTTAAAGTGAAAGACACAAATCTGGCCCATTTAAAAAAATTTCCGTTCTGTATAAAAAGTACTACCTTCCGGTTTGACTATTCTATAATAACTATACCGGGTGGGCTAATGTAGGCTTACAGTTGTAAATACACAAAACACAGAGTTTATTCTTGTAGTAGTAGTTATTAAGTATTGCATTATTTTCCCTACGAACAACTGTAAACCTACTTTTGCCCCACCCTGTATGTAACAGGTTGTCTGCCTATAAATTCGATTTGCTGGAAATAAAAATAATTTAAGTGGTTAAAGAAAAGCAATAGCAACTTTTATTTTTTTATCAGTGTGTATTATAAAGTCACTTATCCTGCCTCCCCCAGCTCTGTGCTATTTTATTTTCTAGAGTCTGAGGTGTGTGGCATGGTGTGTGGAGGAGCATTTAGGGCAGACGGTATGCGCTTAATCCCCTGACAAACTGGGTGCCTTTAAGAAGGTAATGAACCAGCTTGTTGATTTCTGCTTCTTTTGTTCTTGAAATATTTGTGTGGCAGCTTTATTACTTAGGAATTCACTACACAGCAGCAATACAATAATTCTAGATAAACACGTTATGAGCTAAGGCAAAAAAATCTTCTAATAAACAAACAAAACAGTGAGTTACTATTTGCAGTTAGTATGCTATCTTGTAAAAATGAAATTAAACAGGTCTCCACTTGTTGAACAAATAAGTAGAGATGATGATACGGGGACTGTTTGGTTCCTATCATTGTGGGCAGGATCTGCTTTCTCTTCCATGCTGCTGACAACCAGTTTCCACAAACTGCCAACACCTCTCTATGTGCTAGCAATGGATGGCGAGTGGATCTGCCATTCTGTAATGACATCTGCATGGCGTGAAAGCTGTATAATCTGAAGGCCCAACACTAAGCCTGCAGGCCAGCCACTGTCTGCAGATGTGTTCTGTTTGGCTTGAATGGTGTTTAACTTGTTTTTTAATTGACTTGTCAATGTTCTTATTTTTTTGTTTTTAATCCTCACCCAAGGGTATTTTTCCATTGATCTAAAAAGAGAGAGTGGAAGAGAGAGGGAAAGACAGAGAGAAACATTGATGTGAGAGAAACACATCAACTGGTTGCCTCCTGCACACACCCTGACTGTGCCCCTGACCGGAATCGAACCTGGGACCCTTTGGTCTGTGGGCCAACGCTTGATCTACTGAGTCAAACTGGCTAGGACGACTTGTCCATGTTTTATAGTCAGATTTCATTATCACTGAAGTAAACTGGGCTCCTTGGAAAATGACTGATTCCAGAGCTGGGGCAGGATGAGCCTGAGGCATTTGTTGTGCACGTAATAAAGACGCACATAATAAAGATGTACTAAAGGAATGACAGGCCTCTGTCAGGACAAAGGACCTGGGTCCTAGGAGCCCCAAGTGGTCAAATGTGTGCAACTTGAGAACAAAAAAGAATAATGACAGTGATGGTTTCTAACATGTTGAAAACCCCCCACAAATTCACAGTGACAGTAGAAAATATATGTATGAGATAGGAGTGGGGTGCGAAGGAAAGCCTCTTTTTAACTGAAAAATCATAACTAATGAATATAGAAAGAATTGTTGAAAGTCTCCATTTTATAATAACTCTTATTATAATTGATTGAGGCAAGGATCCTTGGGTGAAAGTTATTGGGGAACAAGTTTAGAATTATAACCCACAGGTTACTTATTAATTATAAAGGAGAAATGTTTCTTTACAATTGAGGAATATGGCAGACCCACCTTAACCATGAGATTAAAACTGACAGCACCGATTGAGGAAGCAGGCACTTCTTGAGGAGAACTAGTGTGATGGACACATCCTCACCCACGCAGCATCCCACTGAGAACATTGATCCTGCATCACATCATGTGGAAACAGACAACCTTCGTTGAGGCACATTCTGCAAAACTATGCTTCAAAATGCCCTATCATGATAGACCAAAAAAAAAAGAATTTAAAAGTGGGGGGACTCTTTTAGATTAAAGGTATACTAAAGAGACATGCCAACTAAATGCAATGTATTGTCATTGATTAGATCCTGGATTATATAGTTAGTTAGTTAAATAACTATTATTGGGACAATATGAGAAATTTGAGCACAGACCGTAATACTATTATTGTGCCAAAGATAAATTTCTTGAGTGTAGAAATCATATTGTAGTTATATAGAAAAATCCCCTTGTTCTAGGAGAGTTATGCTCCATACTTAGGAAAATAATTCGGCCAAAAAGGTGTGTGTGTGTGTGTGTGTGTGTGTGTGTGTGTGTGTGCGCTTGTGAGTGACAGAAACAGAAAGGAAATGAAGACGTCTAACAGCCAACTAATGAGTAGATAAGCATATGGAAGTACTCATTGTCTTATTCTTCCCACTTCTTTATATTTTGAAAATGTTTTCAAAACAAAAATTTGTGAGGATAAACCAAGGAGATTTTACATAAAATTCTGATTTCTGGATTTTTAAAGAACGACTGAAAATCTAGCCCCCTCGGTTTACAGTCTATGGAGCTGAGCCATGTGGCTGCCCACTTTACATGAGACATGAAGTCTCCAGTTTGCCCCAGTCTCCACCTCTCCATCTTGTCTTACGGTCAGCCTGTTTCTTTCATTTACGTGATCAGTGGGGTTTGTAATCTCATATAAGCCATAACAGAGAATGTTGAACAGAGCTAACACAACTTACAGAAATGTTACTAATCCATTTCAACCAGCCAACTAAACAATTTGAAGAGAAGGGAACTAGAAATTAGCACCAGTTAGCAACAGCAGGATTAAATTCTTAAAGAAGTCACAGAATTTTCCATTGAGACTTTTATTGAGTTGGGAAATATTAGTAAACTAATATCGGGAAAGCAAAAGCCTTTACAAATTGTGAAAGCTCTAATTAGATTCTAGTGCTGGGAGCTTTCACATGGCACTCTGCTAGCATTCAGTGGAATGGGGCCCTGGCATGAGCATGTGGAATTCAGCACTGAACAAGTGCTTTGGATAATAGAGAACCTTGACAGTCATACTTCCCGCTGCACGTCACCGTCACCTGGATAGTAAGTCACCCAGCGGTATTTCTGGTCTGATCTTTGAAAGCAGTGAACCTCGTGAGGGAGACTGTGAGGTGCTTCACCTCCAATGCCTCCCTTGGGTACGAGTGCCCATGTTTAAATCCCACGTTTCTTCCTTCCCACCTCTGTACTTCTCTCTCCTATGCTCTTGTTTTTTTAATCGCACTTATTGGGGTGACATTGGTTAATAATATTATATAGATTTCAGGTGTACAAATCTATAATACATCATCTGTATATTGTATTCTGTGTTCATCACCCCAAGTCATTTATCCTCTCTTTATCCTCTTCTACTTCCCTTTCCCTCTGGTAATCACCATATTGCTGTCGATGTCTATAAGTTTTGTTTGTTTTTTCTTAATCCCTTCAGCTTTTTTGCCCAGTCTCCCAAACCCCTCGCCTCTAACAGCTGTCAGTCTGTTCTCTGTATCTGAGTCTGTTTCTAGTTTGTTAGTTTATTTTAATTAGAGTCTACATATAAGTGAAATCATATGGTACTTGTCTTTCTCTGACTGGCTTATTTCACTTAGCATAATACTCTCTAGGTCCATTCATGCTGTTGCAAAAGGTAAGATTTCCTCCTTTTCTATGGCCGAGTAGCATTCCATTGTGTACATGTACCACAGCTTTTCTTTAAAAAAATATATGTTTTTATTGATTTTAGAGAGAGAGGAAAGGAGAGGGAGCGAGTGAGAGAGAAACATTGATCAGCTACCTCCTGCATACACTCCTACTGGGGATCAAACCCCAAACACAGGCATTTGCCCTGACCAGGAATCAAACCTGCGACCCTTCAGTGCACAGAACAATGCTCAACCAACTGAGCCACACCAACCAGGTCTGTACCACAGCTTTTTTTTTTTTAATATATTTTATTGATTTTTTACAGAGAGGAAGGTAGAGGGATAGAGAGTTAGAAACATCAATGAGAGAGAAACATCGATCAGCTGCCTCCTGCACACCTCCCACTGGGGATGTGCCCGCAATCAAGGCACATGCCCTTGACCGGAATCAAACCTGGGACCCTTCAGTCCGCAGGCCGACGCTCTATCCACTGAGCCAAACCAGTTTCGGCTGTACCACAGCTTTTTTATCCACTCATCCACTGATAGACACTTGGGCTGCTTCCAAATCATGGCTATTGTAAATAACTGCAATGAACATAAGGGTGCACAGATTCTTTCAAATTAATGCCGGTTCCTTTGGATATAGACCCAGAAGTAGAATTGCTGAGTCATAGGCAGTACAATTTTTAATGTTTTGAGGTAACTCCATACCACTTTCTGCAGTGGCTGCACCAATTTACTGTTCTTTTTTACTCTATTTTCCTGCCTTTGCAGCCTTAAAGTAGGTATTTGGCCCAAAAGTACTCTGCTCCTCTCAGCAAAAAGCCAGCGAAGCAATGCCAAACAGAGACATAAATCATGGCGATAAGGTGGGCCAGGTTCCAGGAGGCACTGGAGCTTACCCAAGGTCACCCAACAGCTCTGAGCCAGACCAGAAACTGCACCTCCTGACTATGGCTCCTATCCCTGTGCCCACAGCCTTGCTAGAAGGTTACAGAGAGTGAGGAGACAGTAGGAAAAAGGGGGTGCTCTGAACATCTGGTGGGTTATTACTATGCATGACGACAAAGTACACCCTCAACATTCTCACCTTCCCATACCTTAGGAATCATCTTTTCATATTTGTCCCCCAAAGAAGTCTTTTTACACATACTTTCCTAATCACCTCTCAAAGAAATGTTAATATCACAAATATACTTTATGTCTGTATATGTTCTGTTTGTGTATCAATGTTCTTCCTTGTGGGGGTGATGTGTGTGTGTGTGTTTGTGTTTGTGTGTTATGTACCATTGAGTCAGCTCTGAGTCTGGGTGACCCTATGAATGAGTGATGTCCACAATGTCTTGTCCTCAACAGCCCTACTCAGCTCCGGTAGACCCATGCCTGTAGCTTCTTCTGTGAAGTCAATCCATCTCCTATTCGGTCTTCCTCGTTTCCTGCTGCCTTCTATTTTTCCCAGCATTATTGACCTTTCCAAAGAACCCTGCCTTCTCAGGATGTGCCTGGAGTAGAACAGCTTCAGTTTTGTCTTTTTGCCTCCAACAGTTTTAGGCTTAATTTACTCTATGACCCACTTATTCATCTCTTTGGAAGTCCAGGGTATCTGTAGAGGTCTCCTCCAACATTCTATTTCAAATAAATCAATATTTTTCTATCAGCCTTCTTCACTGTTCAACTTTCACACTGTACAGAGTAATTGGGAATATGAGGGTGAGGATGATCTTAGCTTTGGTCTCTAATGACACATCTTTGCTCTTGGTGACTGTTCCTAATTCTTTGGCTGCTGCCCTCCGAGCCTCAGCCTTCTCTTGATTTCTTGCCTGCAGTCTCCATTTGAATTGATGACTGAACCACAGTAAGCCAAGTCTTTAACAATTTCAGTGTCTTCGTTGTGTAGTTCTAGTCATAATTTTTGTCTCTTGATGTTCAAATGCAGTCCTGCTTTGGCACCTTCTTCTTTGATTTTCATCGAAGACATTTCAGATCATTGCTACTTTCTGCCAGTAGGATGGTGTCATCTGCATATCTTAAGTGACACGTGTGTGCTTTATTGTAAGGATAATGTTTTAAATGAACATTTTCCCCCCATGGTTATTATCTTTCTTGGTGGCAAACCCTAACTTCTTACTTTCTAATATAATCTACATGGTTGTGGAATGACAGTTGGAAAGAACTACTATTCCAGTAAGAATCTGCACCCAGGCATCCATAGCAGCCATGAGTCCCACAGCTAAGGCCCGGAGGGAGCAAGGGCAGGACAAACCCTGAGGACCAGTCATTGGGAGACTTCAGAGTGTGGTGTTCACTGTAACATGATGGTTCTGATGTGTGGAAGCAGCAGGGAGTGGACTGGGGGACAGAGAAAACGGTGTCTGCATTTCAGCTCACTAACCAGGAGGACATGGCAAATCATTAACCATCACGAATCCATTTGTGAAATGGGATAACAATATCATCTAAGGTTGTCTAAGTATAATTTGTGCATCCTGGGTAAGGCTATAGAGCACTTAGCTCAAGTCTACTGGGTGACCAATAGCAATATGTGATTCCTTCTCATTTTTCTTCTCTTCTGGAGGGTGGGTTGTCACAGATAATGTTCTAGCTGCTGCTTTCAGCTCTCAATTGATGTTGGTCTGATCTAACCTAAGGCCCTGTCTGCTGAAGGTCTGCCCAGACACCTCATAGGGGCACTGTCCTGTCATCAACTCCTCTAGGACCATATACTCTTTCATCACTGCTGGTTGGAATTCTTTGCTTCTTCTTCCAATAGTTCTACCATTGTCATCCCACAGAGAGAATATTCAGCATCATAGAGGCTTGGGGCCTTAGTAACACAATTATCCTTGGTTGGTTGGTTTGTGTTTGTTTTGCAACACACAGCTCTTTTCTTGTTGGACACAGTTATTCCCAGGGTGCTGGGTTGGATTCAGATACAGTTAGCTGCTTTATGTAGAAACAGTGCCACTTCCCATCACAGGGCCTGTGATGACTTCAGCCTATCATGCCAGACTTCTTGACTTAAGGTGATTTTCTTTCAGGGACTTTGTCTCTCTCTAAAATCTGGTTTCTGTCATGACTACCCCACCTCCCATGGAAAATATCTTTATATGCTTGAATCCCAGTTATGAAAAGGGGTTGAATTCGTTCCTGTAGGGTTCATAGGTCATATGCAAATCAGAAGATTTCATACATGCTGGTGGAAGAAGCTCTACACCCATAGTTTAAAGATAGCTGTGGGTCTTGTTACATAAAGATTAAGGTTAGTGTCTGTGAAGAACCTAGCAACATTCTAAATAAAATAAGAGGTAGCCTAATCTCCCAGCTGGTCCATGAGTTGGTCTTTTATTGCGCTATTATAGCTATGTTTTGGGGTCATGGCTCAGGTTAATAACCTAACGCCATGGCCCCAGATATTCTCTCCCTCCAACACCATTGTTTTCTCTTTACTGGATTAATCCCATTGCCATACAAATATACTGATTTCTCCTGTATTAAAAACAACAGCAACAAAAATTCTCCTGACCTCATACCCTTCTAAGTGCCTGCTGCCTGTTTTCTTAGCTTCCTTTTATAATAAAATCTCTTAAAAGAGTTGTTTATATTACTGCCTCTACTTTATACCCCCCATTCTCTCTTGAACCCTCTTTGATGAAGCTTTCGTTTCTACCACTCCCTGCAAACTGCTCTTGTCAAGATCTCAGATGACCCTCACATTTTCAAAGCCAAGGTCTAATTCTAAGTCTCTACTAATGATGATCTTTGACACCATTGATATTCCCTCATTCTTTTTATGTTAGTTAATCCTCACCCAATGATGTTTTTTCCATTGAGTTTTAGAGAGAATGGAAGAGATGGAAGGGAAGACAGAGAGAGAGAAACATTGATGTGAGAGAGACACATGGATTGGTTGCCTCCCACACGTGCCCCGACTGGGGCTGGGGATTGAACCCACAACCCAGGTATGTGCCCTTAACCAGGAATTGAACTGGTGACCCCTCAGTGTAAGGGCGGATGCTCTAACCACTGAACCCACTAGGTAGGGCCATTCCTTCATTCTTGAAACATATTCTTCACTAAACTTTTAAGAATATTGTTCTTGGGATTTTCTGACCTTGTCAATCACCCCTTCTTGCCTCCCTTGACGGTTCTTCCCCGTCTTCCTGACGTCCAGATGCTGGAGTTCTAGGGCTCAGTCTTTGATATTGTGCCTGCATTCCCTATGGTGACCCAGTCTCATGGTTTTAATTACCATTGCTATGCTGATGTCTCCCAACTTAATATCTGCAACCTGGACTTACCCCTTAATGCAAGACATGCACATTAATTGCCCACTTTACAGTCTCTTTGGAATCACATCCCAAATGTAACATATACAAAATAGAATTCTTGATTTCCTTCCCCCCAGATTTGTACTTCACTCTCCCTGTCTCTTTGCTTTTCCAGTTACTCAGGTCAAGAACGTTGGAATCATTCTTGGTTCCTCATCCAACCACCAGACTCCTATGTGCTTTTCTCTGAGAATAAATCTAGAATCTGACCACCCCGTGATCACTCCAAAATTCTTTAAATGATCTTCCTGATTGTGGAGCTGGAGTAACCAGCAGCTAGAGGAATCCTTCTAGGATATAAGATATGCCCAGGCATCCCTCTACTCAAAACACTCAAAGTAAAATCCACAGTCCCTACCATGGCCCACAAGGCCCTCGTGTCTGACCCGCTTACCTCTTTAATTTCATCTCCCATGACCCTCATCATCCTTATTTACTCTGCTCCAGACACACTGATCTATTTGCTCCTCCTAGAACACATGAGAACTTACATAGAACCATCACTTGACCCTGCTTTGGGGCCTTTGTACTTGTTCCCTCTGCCTGGAAGCTCATCTCCTGGATAGCTAATGAGTCATCCCTTCACATTTTCTTTTAGTCTCTATTTAAATATCATTATTCAGAAAGACTTTTCCTAACCACCCTAAATATCAAACAAGTCCCTCCATTATTCTTTCTCTCTTATCTTGTTTTATTTTTCACCACTTGACATATAATTGTTTGTTTACTGTCAGTCTCTCCTTCCCTATGAGAAAACGGGCCAAGAATAGTGCCTGGCACATGGCACTAGTTCTGTAAAAACTTGCCAAATGAACATGTGTCAACTAGATTATGCACTGGTGTTTCATCAAAGCACTAACTCAAAATATTGAATTTTTCCCTTTTATTTTTCAACAATGGAAAATGAGTTTGACAAACAAACAAACAAACAAAGTCTCATTGACACAGAACACAGTATTGTGGTTACCAGAGGGGAAGAGAGGTGGGGAGAAGTTGAAGTGGGTAAAGGCGGTCAAATATATGGTGACGGAAGGAGACTAAACTTTGAATTGTGAGCACACACTACAATATACAGATGATGTATTATAGAATTATACACTTGAAACTTACATAAACTTATTAACCAGTTTCACCCCAATAAATTTAATTTAAAAAATAAAATGAGTTTGAGAAAGGGTAGAATAGTTGCTTTGAGCTCAGGTATTGCAGCATAATTTTATTACTGTCACTAGAAGTGAATTTGTTCTTAGAGTTATGAGTTGACTGATTTTAACTGGAGCAAATGTTAATTTTTTTTATAAAGCCTAACTATCTAACCTAAATAAAATATAATTCAAAATTAAAACATTAAAGGGTTGACTTCAGTAGGACCTTTTGGTGAAGAGTGGTTATATTTAGTTTAGGAAGCAGTTTATTAGTACAAATACTAAATTTTTCTCATAAAAATGTATCACCCATTTTTTCCAAATGGCACAAGACAATGCATTTTGAAAGTGTTTCAAATTTTCAGAAAAAAATGTTTTCTAAAAATATTAGCAAAACAGCTTTCTAGATAATAAATATCATCCTCAAAAGCATTTAATGGATAGTGACATTTTCATATATGCTGTCACACCGAGAATTGGAAGCATTATAGATGTGCTGCCTTAAAAATTACAAAGTCAATTGCTGGACAATTCCTTTCTACAGTCATATCTGCTTAGGAGGAAACAAATATTTTTGAGTTCAGTAGCAACTATTGGGAGTGGCTTTAAATTGTTAAATGAACAGTTTTAAAAACAGACATCCAACGACTTCTCTGAGGATTGACACAGGCCAAATTCTATTACAGACTCCAAGACACCATTCAATTCTTTTGTACTATTATTTTGTTGTAGCGGATATAGATCCCATTGAGCAGGATATGACCTGATCTGGGGAATCTTTTTGTTCCGGACATAGGGCTGTTTCATGAGATTCAGGCTTCACAAAACAAATGATGTTGCCATTTTCATCAATGGATAATGAAGTGAGAAAAATAAGGGCAATGGTACACACATACATCCACACAAACTGTACACATACTGTATACTCACACACACCAGAGAAATGAATGTTCATAAATCTTATTTATAGTTGTCAATTTCTCTCTCTTGGGAAGACTGCTTTTTTTTCTAAAAAAGACTGTGCTTTTCCTAGTTTTGTTTTGTTTTTTAAATACTAAAATGTCCTTTTATTTATGAAGTGACGGGGATAGTTGTTGGTAGTTGGTGTTTTAAAATGTTGACAACCTTGCCTTGCCAGGTGGTTCAGTTGGTTGTAGCATTGTTCTGTACACTAAAAGGCTGCAAGTTTGATTCCTGGGCAGGGCACATACCTAAGTTCTGAGTTCGATCCCTAGTCGGGTTACTTATGGGAGGCAACTGATCGATGTTTCTCTCTTTCTCCCTCTCTCTCTCTCTCGCTCTCTCTCCCCCCATCCCCCACTCCCCCCCTCTCTCAAATAAACTGGAAAAATAAACACATATCCTTGGCTGAGGATTAAAATGCAGACAACCCCCCCCACACTACAAACTGCTCCTCTTCAGCTACAATAAATTGCTCCAGAGTGACAGACCTAGAACCTTCTATTTGAGGCAACTGATCGTACTATATCTCTCTCTCCCGCTCTCTCTCTCTCGCTCTCTCTCCCCCCATCCCCCACTCCCCCCCTCTCTCAAATAAACTGGAAAAATAAACACATATCCTTGGCTGAGGATTAAAATGCAGACAACCCTACCCCAATCTGTAAAAATAACAATAACAAAAAAAATTTTTTTTAAACATTACTGGTCCATGAAATCCAAATATCCACAAATGACAACTTTCTAAAACAAACAAACAAAACAAACACTTGACTAGCTTCCCTTTTTTATAGGAGAAAACCAAATCCTTAGCCTGGCTTTCAAAGTCCTCTACATCTGGTCTTGACCTATCCTTCTAGCTTTCCTTATCGTAATGGGAGCAGCCAGGTGATCAGCACCTGCCTGTCCTCACCTGCTTGGCTAAGGTCACTGGAGTACCTTCAGCCTCAGTCCTCCTGGCTCCTAGTTCCTGACCTCACCAGCGGTCATTTAAAGCCCCAGCTCTGTGAGGGATATTCAAAGAACACCTAGGAACGTAAACTCACCGAGTCACTGAGCTGCAGCCTTCCCCTGGGCCCAGGGAACTGTGTTTTCTCACAGCTCGGTACTCCAACTTCCTATGGGCACTTAAGCCCTGCCTTCAATTCCAGTTCAGATGAGATCCTAAAACACTTGCCGTTCTCCCCTCTCTCTCACCAATTTCCTGTTCTCAGGGGCTACAACACCTGCCCGGGAGTCAGGCTCCAATCCCCAAAGGCCGGCTGGGACCCAGGTGCAGCCATGTGCTAGCCATCACATCCCAGGGCCAGACCTGTGCTCCCAGGAAAACGCTCCCACTCCCTCCCACTGGACCCTGGCTTCCTTCCTTCCCTCTCTACCTGGCCTGTTAGCACCCAGAAGGCATCTTGGCCAAGCCTGGAGTTATTAATTGTGTCCCTCAATATACTGCTTTCCACTTACGCACCTTCTCCCTGGACAGACTGTTTGCCCCAAACACTTTCTTTCTCATTCCATGCTTCCCTAAGCATCTCAAAGTCTAGCTTAAACGTGCCTTCTAACACTTTGTTTTCATTATTCAACAAACATTTAGAGGGTTCTTACCAGGCGTGGAGTCACCAGGTGAACGGCACAGGCCTGCCCATTAGGAACCCAGTCTACCCTGAGTGGGAGCCGAGAAGAAATGACTTCCCATCCACAAGTTAACGTCTGAAAGTGCATACAACTTGATGTAAACATGTGTTAGGCACATTGGGGCTCTATAAGTAGTTACTGAGAAAATAAATGGAAAAAGGTGACTTTATTCAACATACCCTCAATTCACTTATTCAGCAAATATTTATTAAGTACCCATTATGTGTTAGGACTATCACAGAATTCTGAAGAGTTAGGGCTTAAAGGGACAGTCTCTCTCTACAGAAATCTAGTCCCATCGCCTCATACAGATAGGGGCGTCTACATCTGTGCACTTGGTTTTGGCGAGTGGGGTGCTGCACACTTTGAAAGTAGGCTCCTGTACTCTACCCTTAGGGCACATCGATATTCAGTTACTCAAGAGAAAACACCTCTGACTCCCTAACTGATTGGCAAGAGCTTATTTTCTAGACCCTTCTTTAAAAACCCAGCAAGAAGACTTACTAACCGCCACGTAGTTGATACAGAGACACAGAGGCGAGGTCCCCATTCTGGAGGAGCTCAGTTAATTAAGGGAGCCACACCTGTAAACACCATATTGCTAAAGAGAGGGGAGAGATTCCAGAGAGGCATCACAGGTGATCTTCAGAGTCAGGAAAAGACTCTCTCTCCACTAGAAAGGAAAGTCCCTTTTCTTTGGAGTAAAGGAACCCTTTGAAATGCAATCAGCACCTTCTCCTCTAGGACAGCCTGAGAAAGAGAAAAACTGTCCCCTGGCCCAAGAGAATGGGGAGAACCTCTCCCTGTGAAGGAGGGTGGGGAAGGGCAGAGGGGCCCAGACGGTAAACACTGCTGGTCTCACCCCTCCGAGGGGAGCACTTCAGGAAGAGGGGTGATTGGAAGTGTTTTCTCAGAACAGACAACATCCAGGTAAAGAACATCCTAAACCGAAAGAAGCAAGTGTTCCCAGTACCCACTCACTCTATTTTATCCAAAGTCTGCTACTGCTGCCCATTTGGGATCCTTATCCAGAGATAACCCCACATACTCAATTCGTGGGGAAAAGAAGAATTTTCTTGACGAATCTCAGGGGAGGGGGGCGGCAGAGAGATTAACCCAGACCTTATATGCACATATGCATTACCTATTGACACAGACAATAGGGTGATGAAGGCCTGGGGTAGGGCAGGAACTAGGTGGAAGGGGGCAATGGGAGGGAAAAAGAAGGATATCTGTAATACTTTCAACAATAAATATTTTTTTAAAATAAATAAAAAAGAAAGCATCATGTAAAAAAAAAAGAAGAGTTTTCTTAGAGAGGCCTGGAGAAATGGAGAAGCAGGAAAAAGAGAAAATCCCAAGTGTTCCATCATCTCCCCCAAAGTTGCTCTTTCCTTGTCATAGACTCAGTCCACATGTCAGCGCACAGGCGTTAACCATTTAAAACCAGGTTAACCCCCACCACATTCATTACATGTCACGGTTTACCTTGCAGTTTGGGTTCATCTCCACAGAAATTCAAAGAAGCGTCTTTCCATTAGAGGGAAAAAATAGTTTTAGCTTGTAATACACAACTCCCCCTCCCCCGTTTGAAGTCATGGTCTCCCAGGGTTCCCGAATAAACATTTCAAAAGTGATCATTCCACTTTTTTGAGAAGAATCCTTCTCAAGGCAGGACATCGTGATGCTCAGCAGTGATGTATGTGAGGTGTGAGGAGACCCTGTCAGCTTCCTGACAATTTGGAAACAGGTGAATGATCAGTTCTCTTCATGCACTAAGACCCTCCACAGAAGTCAGCCTGGGAGTGTAAAAGCCATGAATGCTAACCACGTGGTAAGCTTTTGTGCTCTCAATCACAGCTGATGGCCCTTAAAGGACCAGCTCTATAGGTGACATGGGAGAGAAGCTACTGGGAAGGAAAATAAAATACCCCCAGCATCTCTGAAAGTGATACCACCTTGCCCACCTCTGCTTTCTAGCTCCTTATATAACTGGTGCCTTGTGCACAGACGTCCCATTTGTGTCAAAAGGCCATGAAGGAAGGAGATGTGACCACATCTCAAGGCCTCCGTGTTTTGTTTTGTTTTTTAATCTCTGAAAATTCACTTGAAAGAACCCGTTACCTTGAGCATGCGGATTTCGCGAAGGGCGATTTTCTTGATGACCGGGTCATCTTCTGATTCCAGAAACCTCTTGATGGCCACAACCTGACCCGTGTCCCTGCTTCTGCATTTGAAAACAACGCCGTAGGATCCTTCACCAATTTTCCCAATTTTTTCGTACTTCTCCATCACAGAGGAATGAATCTTCTTAAGCGGGTCTTCACATAGTTTGCAGGTGTCGCTTCAAGAAGACTGGCGCACGCGGACTGCCCGGGGCGCCCTCCTGACGGCCTGGGCGGCACCTGGAGGAACAGGCACCTGCTCGCAGTTAGGACCGGACGGCTCTGAAGCCGCGCCCTCGGCAGCGGCCACGTGCCCGAAGGACAGCCCGGGGTCGGGAAAGCCACGTTCTCTGACATATGCCCTGCGAGTGGCAGTGGAACCCCGCCCCTAACGCGAACCGAGCTGGAAGAGAATCTATCTTTTTCGTGTTAGAATTCACCCGATCTAAGACACGCGAGCTGGCCAAGGGCTTCCCCCGGTTCTAATTTCGGGTCTGATTTCCCTGCGGCAAGAAGACGCCGCCCGGCTCCTGGCGGGGGCGGCGGCGAGGCCGGGAGGAGGGGAGACCCGCCGGGAGGGGCGCGGGCCTGGAGCCCCGGAGCCCAGGGC
>NW_006298049.1:239379-245840 GCF_000327345.1 Myotis davidii
TGCATCAAGGGCTTAGCGGCGACCACACCGAGTAACAACTGATTACTCCCCGGTATTTTCCGCTAAACTGTGAACGCCCTGAAGGCAGCTTCTGCGCCTGTCCTGACCAGTGGCGTAGCATCCAGTCAGTGAATGAATGAATGAATGAATGAATGAATGAATGAATGAATGAATGAGAAACAGGGAGAGAAAGGCAAAGATGAAGATTTGGCCCAAATTGGTTAAAGTCAGCGCTTCACTCCACCGGCTGGGAGGGGGAGGGTGCTCCTTGGCTACTGACTTCCACTGCAGCCAGGCTTCTCACTTGGGAGATGGAGGTTACAGAGCCTGCCTCGCTTGGGGTTCCTTATTCCCAACTGGCTCCTGCTTGCTCCGGTTTGAGCACAGAGGAGGGAAGTAGAAAACCTGGGGAAGTCGTGAAATCATTTGCCACCCGGCACACCGTCTCAATACTGGGTCATCTATGCTGTTTCATCTGCCCAGCACTGAGGTGGGTGTTTGCCCTGGAGGTAATACCCGAGGAGAGAGAATGAACATACTGTCTACAAAACAGAGACCCGGCCGGTGCCAAGCAGCTGCCACTAACTGTAAATCAGGGCAGGGTCAGGTGGGAGCAGGAGCTGGGAGGAGGGGGATGGGTGGCTACCTTGACAACGAAGTAGCATATTATAGACGGTCCAGGGTGGACTGGAGTTCCTCTGCGGACCTCCCAGGAATTGTTTGCCAACGGCAACCACTGATGTGTTTTCTGTCTCTAGCGTTTTGCCTCCTCCTGAATGTCATGTCAATGGGATGATACATTATGTTAGCCTTTTGAGCTAGGCTTCTTTCACTTATCATAAATAACTTGAGATTCACCCATTTTGTTCCATTTGTCAGTTTATTCCTGTTTATTACTGAGTAGTATTCCATTGTATGGTGTACCATCGCTTGTTCATCCATCCCCACTTGAAGAACATTTCAGTTGTTTGCAGTTTGGGTGATTATAAGCCAAGCCACTGTAAACACTCATGCATGGTCCATTGTGGGAACATATGTTTTCATTTCTCTTGGGAAAATAATACTTAGGAGGAGTCCTGGTGGGTCCTATGATAAGTATATGTTATTGACGTAACTGCTAAAATGTTTTCCAAAGAGACTGCACCCTTTTACCTTCCTGCCAACAACATTCCAGTGACTCTGCCTTTTTGCCAGCACTTAGTATGCCAGATCTCTTTATTTCAACCATTTTAACATGTGGGCAATGGCCTGTTGTGGCTTTAATTTGGAATTCTCTAATGACTAACGTTGAGCAGGCTTTCGATGAGAATCACTGACCGGCTGCATTCTGCACATCACCTACTGGGGATCAAGCCTGCAACCCAAGCATATGCGCTGATGAGGAATTGAACCGTGATCTCCTGGTTCATGGGTTGACACTCAACCACTGAGCTACACTGGATGGGCTGTATTGATTGATTTTTTAAAAACTTTATTGTTCAGATTATTACAAATGTCCCCTTTTTCCCTCCCATTGACCCCCTCCCCATTCCTGCCATGATCTCACTAATATATCTATTGATTTTTTGTTTGTTTGAAAAAGGTTTATTTAATTAACAAATTTTTTTTTCATAAATATTTGCAGTAGTATTTATCTATTGATTTTTTTAAAAAATATTTTATTGATTTTTTACAGAGAGGAAGGGAGAGAGATAGAGAGTTAGAAACATCGATGAGAGAGAAACATCGATCAGCTGCCTCCTGCACATCTCCTACTGGGGATGTGCCCACAACCAAGGTACATGCCCTTGACCGGAATCGAACCTGGGACCTTTCAGTCCGCAAGCTGACGCTCTATCCACTGAGCCAAACCGGTTTCGGCTATCTATTGATTTTTAAATGTTGAACTAACTTTGCATTCTGGGATAAAACCAACTTGGTTATGATATTCTGTTATTTTGATACATTGCTGGAGTTGATTGGTAATACTTTACTGAGGATTTTTGCGTTAATGTTACTAAGATATATTGATCCATAGTTTTCTTGTAATGTCTTTGTCTAGTTTTGGTATCAGAGTAATGCTCATCTCATAAAATGAGTTAGAGAGTGTCTTCCTCTCTAATAGTTTCTGGAGACGTTTATATTAAATTGGTATTATTCCTTAGATATTTGGTAGAATTTGCCAGTAAAGCAATCTGAGCCTGGAGTTTTCATTGTTAAAATATTTTAAATTATAAATTGTTTCTTTAATCAAATGTAGAACTATTCAGTATATCTGGTTCTTTTTGAGTGAGCTTTGATAGTTTGTGTCTTTCAAGGAATTTGCCTACTTTATCTAGATATTTGAATTTATGAGCACAAAGTTGTCTATATATAACAATTATACATTATCATTTTAATGTTATTCACATGTAATAATATTACATTATTATCCTCTTAATGTCTATAGTAGTGTTTCCTATGTCATTCTTGATATTGGTAATTTTTTCCCTCCTTTTCCCTGATCAGTTTGACTAAGGCTTATCAATTTTATTGACCTTTGAAAGAAACAGCTTTTGATTTTATTGATTTCATCTATGCTTTTTTCTGTTTTTCAATTTTGTTGACTTCATCTCTTTAATATTTTCTTTCTTCTGCTTGCTTTGTTTTTACCTGCTTTTTCTAGTTTTTTTTTTTTAAGATGGAAGCTTATGCCATTAATTCTAGATCTTTCCTATTTTCTAATATGTTTTCAATGCCACAAAATTTCCTGTAAGCACCACTGTAAATAAATTCCCAAAATATTGATGTTGCATTTTCACTTACCTCAAACATTTTTTAATTTATTGATTTCAGAGACAGAGAGAAACAGTATTTGTTATTCCACTTATTTATACGTTCACTGGTTGATTTCTTGTATGTGCTCTGACCCGGGATCAAACCCCCAACCTTGGCATATTGAGACAATGCTCTAACTAACTGAGCTACCCTACCCAGCCAGGGCCAAAATATTTCCTAATTTCCCTTGAGACTTCCTATGTGACCTGTAGGTTATTTTGAAGTGTGTTGCTTAATTTCCAACTATTTTGGGATTTTCCAGATATTTTTTTGTTACTGATTTCTAGTTTAATTCCATTGTTTCCAGAGAAATCCCTTTGCATGATTTAAATTCTTTGAAATTTGTTGAGGTTTGCTTCGTGACCCAAAATATGGTATATGTTGGCGAAACTTTCTTTTTGACAGTATTTTAAGATGAGGTAGGAAAGTCACTGTGAACTTTTCCAGAGCTACCTTGTCTAAGTTCACACCAGGCCAAAGTGAGTCTGGAAAATTAACTTTATGGTTCAGTACCCAAGGATCCTGGGGCTGTGCCAAGCCCAGTGGTAGTTGAAGGAGGGAGCAAGTGCACCAGTTATTTACGCCTAAGCAGGCAGTGAACCAGAAAGCTAGCGTGTCTTGCAGCTGCACCAGTTGTTATGTTTGGAGGAAGTTGGATTAAAATATAAGAGAACAACTTTGACAGGGAGTCAAACAGTTGATGCCCCCAGTTAGTGCCAAACAGAGAGGACACTCTGGCCTCTATACTGTCAATCACAGCAGTCCTTTTAGTTGGCAGGACTGAAAAGGTTTTCACATCGAAGAATTATAACTCCTGTGCAATCTAGTTCTTGGGAAGCTGAAGAATGTGGGCTCTTTTTCTCAAGCAAATGTAAAAGAACCATGACACATTGTTTTCCACTTAGAGTGACTTTTTTTGCAGCTCTGCATAGTCAGAGAGAATACTTCAATGTCCCCGGATGACACCAACGGTACTGTGGTATTTTAATCATTTAAGAGAGCAATAATCATTCAGTAGATTAACACATGCTCAGAGAAAGAGCCCGGGATTGGGAATCAGAGACCAGGATTTCTGCCTTCTTACTGGTGTTTCATCTTGTGCAAGATAATTACTATTGCCCACACAACCGCCACCACAATAACTGTTTAATTAGTGCTTACTTCATGGCAGGCATTATGCTAAGAATGTTTTATACTCGCACCTCACCACAGCCCTAGGAGAGGAGTGTCACTATTACACTGGGGTTTCAGAGGAGGAGTGTGAGCTTTAGGATGGGCAAGTAAGGACACAAAGCGGGCGACTGGACGCAGGCAGTCTGACTCCAGAAGCTTTGCTCCTAACGTGTAGCTAATACTACCAAACTTATGATGAGGAAAATAAGACAATTTTTTCTCAAACTTCCTAATGCAAATTTCTGTTGGCCTATAGTCTAGTCACTGCCCCCTCCTTAATTATCTGGTCTTGCAAGACCTATTCACCTAAATACTCACGTTTTACAGAGGCCATAAACCATGAACAATACACAACCCCCAGAGGGGGTTATCAGTGCTGGGGCCAGGCCAGGCCTTTAGGTGTGATCTCACGTCCCCCATCCCAACACACGGGGCTTTTTTCAAAGCCCACGAAAGGTCCGGAAGTCTGATCCATATTTAGGGGACAAAGAAACCAAAGGGTATAAAGAGAAAGCTTCCTCCATATTGGTTTGCTCAGGATTTGGGAACAGGCTCCCCTGAGTCACGGCACTAGTACATCTGGAAATAAATGGGTTTTTCCTGTGTCTCTGGGTACTCCTGTGCATTTTTTGGTCGCCTGGTAAATTCTGCCACACATAGAGGGGTGGTTGTCAGGGTGTCTGAGTTAATCGATGCACAGGACATTGGGAGCTGGCCTAAAATACTTATAATTCACAACGGAGGACCCTCCTCCTCTTGAAGCTGCCCGGGGGATGGACCTCGTCACCATGCCTCCTCCTCACGGCAGCTCAGCAGCTTCATCGGTGTGCAGCCCGACCTAGAGCACAGCTCCCCGTGAGGCTGCAAGAACACTGGCACTTCATCTGAGTGTGAGCCCGGCGGCTAGGCTTGAAGTTCCTCTCCCTCCGCCCCCCAATTATGTTTCCTGTAAGGAAAAGACAGTTGAGTCACTGTGATTTTAAAATGACATATAAAGCTGCTTCAGGAAATACTTGAATTTATTTTCCCCGTTTAAAGAGGATTTGGGAAGGAAATCATTTCCAGGGCACATACAGAAAATAGTTAATAACTACCATTTAGGGGCACTTATGTTTTGGGCTCATGAACCACATTATCTCTGATCTTTATAACAATCGTACATGGTTGGATTTACTTCCTGTTTGGGAGGATGAAGCGCCCCATTGGATAAAAGAAGAAGCTGAGGCTGTGAGAGGTTGGTCAATGGAGACAAGGCCACCCAGCCATCCAGGGCTGAAGGCCGGCTTCAAACCCAGCTCCGCCATGTCCAATCCCCCCCCCCCCGCCCCCCAGTGGCGGATGGAGTTAAGACAACGAAGAACACCTTGAGAAAGGTCCTCAGATGCGCAGGGAGCTGATGATGAGAGCTGACATCCTGATATACAGCAACCTACAGAGGAGCCCGTTGTCAGCCAAGCTCCTCCTGACCAGGCATGCTACACGCTACAAAACCAGGCCTGTAAATAACCCCCGCCCCCCTTACTGGAGATAGTAAAGCCTAGTGAATCAAGGTAAATATTGGAAAATGAACTTAAGTAAAATAAGAGCCTATCCTCCTGACTTTATATATGGGCCCAGACAACATAAAATGTTCTCATCCCTCATTAACATAACTGTAGTTATTTTGTCACTAGAGGCCTGGTGCACAAAAATTTGTGCACTTGGGGGGGACGGGGGGTCCCTCAGCCCGGCTTGGGCCCTCTAGCAGTCTGGGACCCCTTGGGAGATAACGACCTGCTGGCTTAGGCCTGCTCCCGCGTGGCAGAGGGCAGGCCCAATCCCTAGGTGCAGCCCCTGGTTGGGCTCAGAGCAGGGCTGATTGGGGAGTTGGGGCACCGCCCCCTGTCATGAACAGAGCAGGGCGGATTGGAAGGTTGCGATGCCACCCCCCTGTCATGCACAGAGCAGGGCCCATCAGGGGGGTTGGGGCTCCGTACCATCATGCACAGAGCAGGGCCCATCAGGGGGTTGGGGAGCTCCCCCCTGTCACACACAGAGCAGGGCCCATCAGGGGGTTGAGGAGCTCCCCCCTGTCACTCACAGAGTAGGGCCGATAGGGGAGTTGGGGCACTGCCCCTGTCACACACAGAGCAGGGCCGATCAGGGGGTTGGGGCGCTGCCACTGTCACACTCAGGGCAGGGCAGATGGGGAGGTTATGGTTCTACCCCATCACACACAGAGCAGGGTCTGTGGGGGGGGGGAGGTTGTGGCGCCACCCTGTATCACCCACAGAGCAGGGCTGATCAGGGGGTTGGGGTGCTGCCACTTTCACACTCAGGGCAGGGCCGAAGGGGAGGTTATGGCACCATCCCGTCACACACAGAGCAGGGCCCATGGCGGGGAGGAGTTTGGGCCGCCGCACCCTGTCATACACAGAGCAGGGCCGATCAGGGGGTTGGGGAGCCGCGCCCTGTCATGCACAGAGCCGCAGGGCGATCAGGGGGTTGGGGAG
>NW_006298049.1:246167-263480 GCF_000327345.1 Myotis davidii
ACTGAGGCAAGCAAGCCTCATGTTAGTTTCAAGCTGCCTGGCTGCCGGCCGCCATCTTGGCTGGCAGTTAATTTGCATATCTCGCTGATTAGCCAATGGGAAGGGTAGCGGTCGTTCGCCAATTACCATGTTGCTCTTTTATTAGTGTAGATATGGCCAGCCACCCCTTTTAAGCACCTCTTCTAAAAACTTTCTTTTCGCCAAAGCCGGTTTGGCTCAGTGGATAGAGTCATTGATGTTTCTATCTCTCTCCCTTCCTCTCTATAAAAAATCAATAAAATATATTAAAATATATATATATATTTTTTAAAAAACTTTCTTTTCTCAACCTTCCTTTAACAACCTCAACACTTCTTTGCATTTTCAGATTTTAAAACAACCACCTAATACTTTCACCAATGAACCCAAATGCCATGACTGCTCAGCAGTATAACACTGGAGGGTTAATCAGAGGGTGTGTGTCAGTAGGTATGATGATCCTTCTTTTGGAAATAAGTCTCAGAACCTCAAGGTGTACATCTCTTTGCCACTTTGGACAGTTATTTGCTAATCATACTCATAAGGCAATCTGAGTACATTCTGTGCTTTTACCATTTTTTAAAATGTAAATTTATGAGACAATAAATAGAAAAAAATTAACTTTCTGAACTTCAGCTTAAAACTGTGACACAGAGAGAGCCAATTGGAGAGCAGACTTTTACTGGGTGCTGGCACAGGAGACACTGTGCTGGGCACTGGAAATAAGACGTGACTTTCCCGAGATCCAGCACTGTACGTCCATGCAGAGCCAGTGCTCTGCCTCCTCACCCAGGGGGTTTCCTCTCGGAGGCAACTGGATAGGATGACTTGGAGGGCTGGGATTTAAACCGTATATTTTGCTTTTCAAAATACTTCCCCAGAGTCTGTGGAGAAAGAGGGCACATCTGACAATTGAGGAAACAGATACAAAAAATTTAAATGACTGTTCAGAGTAAAAAACAGGCATAAAACCAGGGTCTCAATTCTGAGTTGCATTCTTTCCACTTGTGGTACCATACTGCAGCTTCAAATGAGCTCTAATTACGTGGTTAAAGAATATAAACCCGCCTTAAAGAAACCTAATATCAAAATAGAAATAGTTGTGTTCATGACAAGGTGAAGAAGGGAGGAAGGAGAGGACAAGAAGTATAAATTATTTGCATTTAAAAAGTATTCTTAATTCTAATGAGATTTCTTTTCATACTGATCGTTTTAGAAATGCATCTATTTGTTAGAGTTAACACTCTCAGTCCTCTCAACTCTTACTTCCTGTATAGAAACTTGTGATGCTTATTCATTGGTATCTGAATAACCCTTTGTACAAACAGTAACCTCTGGTACCCTAGATACATTTCCCATGTCAACTATTAAATTTTTAGGCGTCTATTGATCCAAAAGATCTAAATAGTTTCATAAGATCATCTTTACGCTGCATGCATGCCAGAGATTGAATGAAGATTATAGTTACACCCACATGCAGAAATCTTATCATTGCAAATAGCGTTCACAGGAATGGCTCAGCGTCACATATTAAGTAGTGAGATATTACTGAGGCATCTAAAGAAAACTCATGTGTAGGTCCTTGTAAAAAAACATAATTTAAACATTTCCCACAAACAACAAGAAATCCTTCACTTTAAACATCAACATATTTATTTTTCTACAGTATCACCTGACCTAATTTTCCTGGTAAGAGCATGAACTCTAGGGCTAGATTATCTAGGATCAAATCCAGCTCTGCTGTGAGCCAGTCACATTGCCTCCTTATGCTTCATTTGAGTCATCTGCAGCCTAGAAATTAATTACTGTCCCAGCTCTTTTGGCTCAGTGGATAAAGTGTTGGCCTGTGGACTAAAGCGTCTCGGGTTCCATTCTGGTCAAGGGCACATGCCGGGGTTGCCAGCTTGATCCCCAGTAGGGGGCGTGCAGGAGGCAGCTGATCAATGATTCTCATCATTGATGTTTTTATCTCTCTCCCTTCCATCCTGAAACCAATAAAAATATTTTTTAAAAAATAGTAAAACACACATAACATAATGGGCACGGCTGCTATACGATGGGACTCCTTAACCCCTTCCCCGGCAGAAACGTGTATACACGTTTTCACAAAATGTTCTTTTTTCAGTCGGCGACGAGTATACTCGTCTAAAAACTTTACCTTCAAAAACCAGCTACATACGTACCATTCTAAATAATTTCATCTAGAAACTTCCTGAGGAAATACTATTCTTAACCACAAACATGGGAAGAAAAAATAATTACAAACTGTTTTCATAACCAGCATCAAAAATACTATATAGAACCAAAATAAAAAAATTAGTCTGAAAAAGAAATGTTTTTAACAAAAAAATTATTGGGGAAGGGGTTAAAAACATTACAAAATAGCCCTGGCTGGTGGTTAGAGCACAGCCCTGTGTTCCAAAGGGTCGCAGGTTCGATTCCGGGCCCTGGTTGGTTGGGGCATGTGCAGAAGGCAATTGATGTGTCTCTCGCAAATTGATGTCTCTCTCTCTCTGTCTCCCTCCCACTCTCTCTCCCCCTTTCACTCTCTCTAGAAATCAATGGAAAAAACATCCTTGGGTGAGGATTAACAAAACAAAAACATTACAAAATAAATGGCAGATAAGATTTTGTAGATTGCTCTAAGTATCTTGAAATTCTCTCCTGACGTGAGCAGCATAGACCTAGATTCCCACTGCAACTGGTATATGGAAAGGCCAACAATTAAAAAATATTTCAAGTTCTCCATAGTTTGGTTCCACCATTACTCTCTAAAAATCAAGTATAAACAGTTTGATAAACAGAGAGTACACACATATAAATCTAACACCAGTGCACATGCACATTCACTGCATTGTTTCAAGTTGGGAAAACAAGATTTAGCTTTTAGCTCAGCTAGTGTGGCTCAGTGGTTGAGCATTGACCTTTGCACCAGGAGGTCACCTGTTCCATTCCAATCCCGGGTCAGGGCACATGCCCAGGCTTGATCCCCACTAGGGGGCATGCAGGAGGCAGCAGATGGATGTTGTTTCTCATCAATGTTTCTATTTCTCTACTTTTTCTTTCCTCTCTCTCTAAAAAAACAAAAAAAAACATATATTTTTAAAAGATTTAGCTTTTAATGTAATGTGGCTCAGTTGATTGGATAGTTGTCCTGTACAGCAAAAGGTTGTGTGTTCGATTCTCAGTCAGGGCATATACCTAGGTTGCAGGTTCAATTCCCTGGTTGTGGGTGTATGGGAGGCAACCAATCAATGTTTCTCTCTAAAAACCAATAAAAACATATCCTTAGGTGAGAATTAAAACACACACAAACCTGCCAAACTATCTTTCAAAGAGTTGCCCTATTTTCTATTTCCATTAGCAATGTGCAGGCACCGGTTTCTTCACAATCTCACCAATTTGTCTTTTTTGTTTTGGCCATGTTGGTGGGTGTATGAAAGTACTGTATTGTTGAATATGAATTTCTCTGATAACCAAGAAAGATGAAATCATATTGGCTACTTGGATGTTACCTTCTGTGGAGTGCCTGTTCAGAATCTTTTGGACCTTTTTTTATTGGGTTGTTTGCCTTTTTCTTATGCTCTTTTTATCTTCTAGGTAGGTCTTTTGTGATACATGCAAGTCTCTTTTCCATTTTGTGGCTCTTCTCATTTCCATCTTCTCATTCTTGTAACGGCGTCTTTAGATGAACAGAGTATGTTAATTTTACTTAAGCCCCTCTGACCAACTTTTTCTCTTACAGCCTAATGCTTAATTTTCTATTTAGGAAATCCTTGCTTACTCCAAGTTCATGAAGATATTGTTTTCTTTTTGTTTTTTAATATATTTTATTGATTTTTTACAGAGAGGAAGGGAGAGGGATAGAGAGCTAGAAACATCGATGAGAGAGAAACATCAATCAACTGCCTCCTGCACACTCGCTACTGGGGATGTTCCTGCAACCAAGGTACATGCCCTTGACCAGAATCGAACCTGGGATCCTTGAGTCCGCAGGCTGACGCTCTATCCACTGAGCCAAACCGGTTAGGGCTATTGTTTTCTTTTTAAAAGCTTTATAGTTTTATATATTTTAGATTTATAATCTATTGGATAGTTGTATTTATTGTGCAAGGTAGTAAAGATTCGATTTTCCATTATAATTTTCAATAAAATTTATTGAAAATACTATATTTCCCTTCATTCCACTGCTGTGCAACTGTCATACATAAGTGACTAAGTGTGGGTCTGTTTCAGGACTCTTAATTACATTTGTCTGTCTGTGCCAATGTCATACTATCTTAACTGCTGTTGTGGCTTTATTGTTAATTCTTGAAATCTGGTGGCCATCCAACAGCCTAGGGGGATGAGGGTGTCCAGGTCTCACGATATCTCACGCAACAGGTCACTAGTTTTATATAATTTGAGAATCAGCTTATGAATTTCCATAAAATATCTGCTGGGATCACACTGAATCTTTTTAAAATTATGTTATCATTGACTTTTAGAGAGAGGAAAGGAATATAGAAATATCGATGGGCTGCCTTTTGCATGGCCCCCACTGGGGATCCAGTCTGCATGCAACCCAGGCATGTGCCCTGACTGGGAACTGAATCGGAAACCTCTTGGTGCTTAGGTCAATGCTCAATCACTTACCCACACCACCTGGGCTGAATCTTTGTTGTTGTTGTTGCTAATACTCACAGGAGGGTATTTTTCCCATTGATTTTAGTTCAGTATAAGCTCAGATTTCTTACTCTTTCAGCTTTCTGTCTCAGGGCATTTTTTGATAGTTAAGGAGCCTATATGGGAAAGGTTCTGTGGAAGGTAAAGGTTTCAAGATCTTGTACAGCTAAAAATATTTTCATTTTACTCTTAGGTTTAATAGTTTATTTGAATCCAGAATTTTAGGTTGGAAATTTCTTTCAGAATATTGAAGACACTGCTTCTATTGAAATTTGAAGCTATTGTTTCTTATTCCTTGGTATTTGACCTGCCCTTTTTCTTTGGAAACATAGATCTTCTCTTTGATCTGTGCCGCTGACATTTCATAATAATGTGCTTTGGTATAGGTGTTCTTTTTTTTCCACCTAGGGTTCTTTCAATCTAGAATCTTAAGTTCTTCAGTACTGGAAAAATTTCTTGAAATACTCTGACTTGTTGCTTTTCCTTTTTGGGTCTCTGGGAGATGGATATTTGGCCTCCTGGGCTGTTACTATTTTAATACTCACCCGAGAATATTTTTCCCACTGATTTCTATCGAGTGGAGTAGAAGGGAGGGCAGGGGGAAGAAACATCCACAGGAGAGACATCGATTGGCTGCCTCCTGCAACTACCCTTACTGAAGCTGGGGAACCGGCAACCAAGGTGCATGCCCTTGACTGGGAACTGAACCCTCAACCCTTTGGTCCATAGGCTGATGCTCTAACCACAGTGCAAAACCAGCCAGGGCTTTTCTTTTTTCCCCTCCAATATGTCATTTCTTTTTGATTTTCTGAGAAATTCAACTTTGTATTTTAAATTTTGTTGAATTATTCAGGTATGCTATATTTTCTTAGAGCTTTTTTTTGTTTTGTTTTGAAACGTCCTTTATTTAGTACCCTACGCTTGATTCATAGTTGGTATATCTTTCTGAAGATAACATTTTTCTTGATGCTTTTATCCTGCATAGTCTGTTTTCCCTAAGTTTGTTTCCTCTCCAATTGTTTTTTTTTTCTTTCATATTAGAGGCCCTCCTCAGATGTTTTATAACTCCTGGTAGCTTAATCATTTTTAATAGCATAGGACTAAAAGTAAGCTCCAGACACATGGGGTGATGGGGGCTTGACAACTGTGATGGTCACTGTAGAGTTATCCAGCTGGGTAGTTTAGCTAGGACACCTGATGTCAGGAGCTGTGTAGTTCTTTCTAGTTGCACTGGCCGGATTGCACAGAGAAGACTCTTCCAATATTGTAGGATGGGAAGATCTGGCTGCCAGGATTCAGTGAGAGAAGGATGATACTGGTATCCAGTATATAAATATGTCCTGTTTTGAGTATGGTCCCCTCCCATCTATTATATCTATCCAGCATTCTTCAGTCCAGAGGCCCCATTTAACATACCCCAAATAAACAGCCACACACTTACTGAATCACGTGTGCATTTTTAAAGGACAATACTTTATTTGCATAACATTTATTGTTTGCATACTGCATATAATGAAAAGAACAGAGTCACAAGACTCATGGTCTGGCTCAACCCCTAATTGCTGTGTGAATTGGGTCTATTAACCCTGTTAACTTCTTATTTCCCCATCTGAAAAATAGAGACGATAATACCTATTTTACAGAATTGCCAACGACCAAATGAGATAGTTATACTGTTTTTCTCTCAAGTAATTGTTCAAAATAAATCAGTAGTTTGCTATTGCTAACTCCTTGTTCATCATCTCAATGTTAACTGCCCTCAGTGAATGCATTAAGACACCAGGTACCAATGTGACACTTTACTTTGGATACTAACAATAGCAAAAGAGACGTAAACGAAAAAATGGCCTTATTTCCTATTTTTAGAATATTGATTTTTATAATACTTATTTAGACTATCCCATGAGGAATTCAATTTCACTTAAAACTTTTTTCTTAAACCTACTCAAAATGAATACCTACATATGTGAAAAACCCAAGATTACACATGTAGTTGCTTCACAGCGTCCCCTCTGGTATAGTACATGTGAATTACATATCATGGGCAGTTAAATACTCCCCCCGCCCCTCCACACACACATTAAGGGATGATAATATATATGAAGGTTAATTTCTTATCCCTAATGTAAAAAAAATCACAGGTGTATTATACTGTTTGTCAAGAATACATACACATGGTAGTCATACCTACATACATACCTCTTCTAATAATAGTTCAACCATCATCAATATCTTCTGTATGATCTCTTACAGCTACTTGTAGTTGAAAACACAAAATTCACTTTAAGGCAATTCTGGATAATATTGTTTTATAAAATACTTGTTAAACAAAATTGCGTGTATGTATTGAACCTCCAAACACACTGCCTTTAACCCCTCTTACTACTCTTAAAAAGTAAACAAAATTTTTATACATCATAAAACAATGTAAGCTGCTCTGCAACCCTCCTTTGCTAAAAGTTAGATAACATTACACCACTCCAGCAAGAGATTAATAAATAAGGATTAAATATTCTATTTTACAAAAACATACAGAATAGCCAATGTAAAAGTGAAAGGCTTATTTGATAATTTCTTTATAAAATTACGTTCATTAAGAAATAAAACGTGATATAAAATGAGAAAACTGTCACTAAATTTATCTCCTTGAAGATAATCACATGAGTTGTTATCTAAAAATATCTTGACACCCTTGTTACAAACATTATTTTTTTAAAAAAGACTGGGCTTCCTGGAACTATAGGACTATTTATCTCATAGCTTTTATTAAGCAAACTTGATATAACCACCACACAGTGGCAAGAGATAAAACAGCTGTTTCCAGCTACAGAAAATATTGAATTCTACCTTAAAGTACAGATCATTTGAGATATAACCCATAACAGTTAAAGCAAATCATAGTGTAGTTTGTACTGAAGTTCCTTAAGATATTTTTGCTTTCAATGGAATATATTCATTTTCCTGTCATTTGAGATCAGTTTCTGTTGCTTAATAACTATTTTCATGTCCAGCCAAGATGTAAAGATTGCTGTGTGCAGTAGGATTTTCTGTTGGCCTACTTTCCAAAACGACAACCCTGCAATTAAACCAAAACAAAAGTTTTGTGTAAGAGTAAAGACAGAGATTGCATGCTTCTAATACTAACATCAAACCAGGAAAGAATACCATTGTTTACATTCTCAGAAGATTACATAAAGATCACAGATGCACAGTTAAGTTCAGCTTTCCATTTTATAACTTAAAAACAAAACTGAGTAAGAATTGATGAATTTATGTATATATAAAGTATTGAAAACATTTTAGGAGAGTCTCATTCTCTTATTCCAACTACACTAAATTGGCTTACTCATATGCCAATGAAAGGTATAAATAGCTTTAGAAAATACACCAAGAAGAAGGGGGTGGAGAAGGGCTGAGGATAAAACATGATTTCTATGAGACACCCATTCAAATTGTTCTTCAAGGTATTTTTAAAAAAAGAAAAGTTTTTAAAAAAGTATAAAGTGGGGTCCAACTCCTTTGTCCATGGAAGAAGGGCAAGGAAAGAGTTCAATCAAAGGACCAATAGGAGCCGAAACCGGTTTGGCTCAGTGGATAGAGCGTCGGCCTGCGGACTGAAGGGTCCCAGGTTCGATTCCGGTCAAGGGCGTGTGCCTTGGTTGCGGGCACATCCCCAGTAGGGGTTGTGCAGGAGGCAGCTGATCGATGTTTCTCTCTCATCGATGTTTCTAACTCTCTATCTCTCTCCTTTCCTCTCTGTAAAAAATCAATAAAATATATTAAAAAAAAAAGGACCAATAGGAAGAAAAATCAATAAAGTGCCATACCATAGGATTTACACTGTTGTTGAGGGGTTTGGAAATAGAATAAAAAATAATGTACCCATGAACAGAAAAAAAGTCTTGGAGGGGAAATTTTTCTAGTGTATGAGTTTTCTACAACTAGCATATTATTACTTTTGTAATAAAATAATAAAAAAGTAATATGTACTTTATATTATATATTGCAGAAAAGTATAAGGGGAAATAAATTACCTATAACACAGCTACCCAGTTAACTATTATTTTTACATAAAATAAAATATATAAATCTTGAAATCAAAGAGATGCTCAAGTAAGATAAACAGAATAAGGCAATGATCTGAAGAAAAAAGTTTTTTTAAGGGCAAATTGTGATAGAATGCAGAAAGACAAAGGGAATAGTTGAAGGAGAAAGTTTGGGGTGGGGAAGGTGGAAAGAAATACATAACTAAGAGAAATGGCTTATGATGCCTACCCTTTATTAAGCATAATTCTTTCATACTATGTCTTGTTTAGGTGCTATTTACGCTAGGACTATTGGATGATCCACAATTCTTTTGTCAGCCCTTCCTGGAGAAGCAAAGAGCCTCCCATGTTAGAGTCTTTAACCAGATGGTCCTCAAATTCGTTCTTTTTTTCCCCCCAGGACTAATTACTAAGTTGCCATGCTCTGCGGGCTTACCTTTTCTACTCACTAGTTACCATTTTTCAAAAAATATTTTTTTCTCCTTATAAAAGTCTCCTAAAAATTTTTATGGGGTCATAACTCCACCCACCACTTTCCTTAAGTGTGTAATATTTAAGCAATTATTTTGTGACTAGACTGAACTTGAAGACCAGAGGTTCTCAATCTTCAACTTAGGACTAAGCATACTACTAGTCAATTTTGCTGCAATAACAATTTTTGTTGAGAAAATAGAAAGGAATGGGTGTTTATTTTATTTTTAAATTGACTCTACTGTTGAAAGTATTACCCATGTCCCCTTTTCCCCTCCATTGACCCCTTCTAGCTCGACCCCACCCCCTATCCCAGACCTTCACCGCCCTATTGTCTATGTCCATGGTTATGCATATATGCATACAAGTTCTTTGGTTGATGTAGGAATGGATGTTTTATTAGTTGCTGAGGTAGACAATATAGATTTTGGGGAACAAAAACTACTAAATTTTTTCTAAGGTGGCACAGTTTTGGAATTTGTCTTTAGTTTTTATCACAGAGATCCACATAATTTCTCCTAATTTAGACTGACCTCAGAAAATGAGTTGAATAGTTTCTGATATAAAAGCAGATGCCAGGGGGTACATATTCTGTTGGATTTGTATAGTAACTAGAGGCCCAGTGCATGAATTCGTGCATGTGTGGGGTCCAGCTGCCCACCCCGATGGGCCGGGCTGGGGGGCGGGGAAGGGGCAACGGTTGGTTGGGAGGTGCCAATCAGGGCCCCGATCGGGCTGGTTGGCTGCCACAGTGCGTGTCATAACAACTGGTCGTTCCAGTAGCTTGGCTTTTATATATATAGATAGTTAATAGAAGGTAACATGCTAGGAAGAAATGATGAAAACAAAGGAGCCTGAAATGAATTATGTCCTGGTACCAGGGACATAAACACCTATATTAACACATTTTGTCTTGGCTGAGTATTACTATCTCTAGAATCAAGATCCTCACACTAATAAAAGATTGATTAATCAATCGATTAAAATACTATTCTTTCAATAAAGATGCTGAGAAATCCTCTAAGACAGTGGTTCTCAACCTTCTGGTCCTTTAAATACAGTTCCTCATGTTGTGACCCAACCATAAAATTATTTTTGTTGCTACTTCATAACTGTAATGTTGCTACTGTTATGAATCGTCATGTAAATATCTAATATGCAGGATGGTCTTAGGCGACCCCTGTGAAAGGGTTGTTCGACTGCCAAAGGGATCTCGACCCACAGGTTGAGAACCGCTGCTCTAAGAGTTTGTGTGACAGTATTTAAGAACACAACCACAAAACTCCTTTGATAATTAAAACAACCACGCTATTTACCTGTCTGATCCTAATAAGCGGAAAACTCTTGTTTCATCTGAAATCTCTTGGGTAACCTACGAGAGAAAATACCTATTAGTAATACCTTATCCCCATATTACTTAAATAATAATTTAAAAATCATTTAGATAGAGCAGGTATTAAACAATCATAATTTCTGAAAGACTCACTTCCTCCAATGAAATAAATTTCAGGAAGTATCTTTTGACCATCTATTAGTAGAAATAAAACATTTATCAAACACCTGTTATGGGTCAGGTACTTTCCCTAGAACTCTTTGTATTATAATTCCCGTATTACTGGAGTGGAAAAAACACGAAGACTTGTAGAGGTTAAGTAACTTGCTTAAGGTTATGTAACTGGTAGACCCAAGATTAAGACACAGGTTTGCTGGATGGCAGAGCTCCTGTTCTTTCCTGGTGTCAGAGTGCAGATTCCAGCAGAGCTGTGGTGGACACGCCCACGTGCCAGGGTCTAACACCAGCGTACCAGTGGTCCTCTGCTCTGTCTTCTCCAAAGCTGTAGAAGGCACTCAGTCAAGCACAGGTACTATACCAAAATGTGGGGAGTTATACCCCCAGGGACAACAGTTGGTGTACAAATGCATCAGATTCCCCACCTTCAAATGAGTCAATTCTGAGGTGTATTCTAAACTGTTCCTCAGTTGGCAGTACGGGATTAAACCCTGGTTGCCCATAGGGGGAACCAGTTTATTATTGTGCTCTGTATTGGCTTTTTGCCCCTCTCTACTTTCCATTCCTCACTCCATCACTTGTTTTCTGGTATCTACTCCCAAAATAACTAACTGCACTTGAGTCCTTGTCTTAACATTGCGGAAGGATCACGAGAATTCACGCTTCATATTACACAGTGTTTTACAAAGTATCACACTTTAAAAAGATATTAGCTTGTAAGAACATGTAATAAATAACTTCAAAATGCAATGGGTATTTAATTTTAAAGCGCGCCTTTAACATTTATGTAAAACATTTTTTTGTACTTTCAATAGAAACTTATCTGGCCACTGGTGAAAGCTAGCAATAAAACTACTGGTCCGCAATGTGTCAAGGTCAGCTTCTGGAGGAACCCAAGCTACAACAGTATGGATGTAAAGTAACTATAAAAATAGTCTGTTTTCAATGAATTTGTAGAGAGCTAGGAAGACAGAATTAATAAACTTAAGTAAGAAAACAAATTAGGTGATTTACTAGGTGGAGCTAATTTTCATATATTAAGTTTTAAAAAAATGTTCCAATCATTGTGGACTGGAATGAATATTACTTTATTAATTTTACAGCAAGGCCCGAATTCAAGTGTGAGAACATAAGCTAAAGAAAGAGGTAATCAAGATGAGTTAAAAATGGGAAATAAAATTTGTACTTGATATGGTGAACAGGTTATCTTCTATAGATTTCTAACTAAAGGAGTGATACAATGAAATTAGCATCTGAGGACAATTAATCTTATGACAGTAAGCAGGGCTGTAGGCTTCATTAAAGCCAGGGACCTGGAGACATTTAGTGACATGGATCAGTAACTAGCTAAACTGACATATTCAAACATAGCAAATTTATGTCATTTTCTCTCAGAAGTATTCCAATTCCTCATTCATATAAGTGGTGAAAATACTCAAGTACATAAGAGTGGATAAAACTACAGGTAATTCAAGAAAAAGAATTTAAGCTTTAAAATAAGCCCACCTACTGGTATCTGTAAGGCCATGGTATACAAGAATTATACGGGTACTCACACAAAAGGGAAATGTCTCTGTTAGTATTGTCTTAACTATTAGGATTTCTCTCTCAAGGTGGAAGCACAAGTTCCCCCTTTCCTGCATGAAATGCATCCTGAATATCTCAGCTAAAAGTGATTTTTAGAGATCCTTCAAATCCAGGCTATGTCATCTAGACAAGTTACTTAGCCCTCTGTGCCTGTAAAAATGGGAATATGAATAGTACCTAACTCCACTGGATAATAAGCCTTAAGTAGCTAATATTTGTAAAGTGCCAGGAACATAGACATGAGAAGAGTTTGAAATTATTTATAATTATACTTCCCTATGCCTTACAATGCTATAATAATAGTGTTGTACATGTAGCTGGTACTCAATAACTATTTTCTAAATGAGTTTATTTTCTTATATTTTCCTTAGTCCTGGGATCTAATACATATCAATTTAGGATTTTAAATAAAATATTAAAAAGGAAGCTATACACCTCTAAATTATGAAAAAGGCTTATTAAATTTAGAAAACTACTGCAAGGTTAGTAACAATATTTAAAAATTACAAATTAAAGGACTGAGATGTGGCCACTGAGAATTTTGCAATACAAAACTGAACTGGAAGAATAATACTGGCAATTATGCTCTGCTAGTTCACAGCATTAAAACCACTAAACATAGCCCTGGTGGGTGTGGTGCAGTTGGTTGAGCATCATACTATGCACCAAAAGGTTGCCAGTTCAATTGTCGGTCAGGGCACGTGGCTGGGTTGCAGGCTTGATCCCCAGTAGTGGGTACGTAGGAGGCAGCTGATCGGTACTTCTCTCTTACTTTGATGTTTCTCTTTCTCCCTCTCCCTTCCTATCTCTCTCAGATCAACTTAAAAAAACATAAAGGCACTAAACATAGTAATGTAGATTCAGAAAAAAAATGTATAAAATGAACATTTCAATATTAAAAATCTTTAGTGGAAATCACTGGAGGTAATCTGAGAAACCTTACCTCATCTGATTTGAAGCTTTTACCCTGCATTCCATGTTTCCAGAAAGCCAACACACTGTCTTGAAGGCATACTAAAAAAGATAAGGGGGAAGTGAAACTGAAATACAGCACAGTAGTTCATTATACATTTCCTTAACTGTTTTTAATAAATGATAATGTAAGGCTATCTAAATGCTTGGTGCAAAATTCCACTGTCTAGAGACCATTAGTTCCCAACATTTTTGTGGCTAAGCCATGTCTAAACTCAAATAATTTACTGAGTCAGGTCACACAAGTTTTAAAAAAAAATTAAAAAATACACACACACACACAACACATAATAGGCATTCATTTAAACATGGGCTAACTTCTTTAAAAAAATTTTTTTTTATTTTTCAATTACAGCTGACATACAATATTATTAGTTTCAGTTGTATAACATAGTCATCCGACATTGGTATAACTTACAAAGAAACATAAGTTGGTATCAGTATATTACTTTTTCTTTTATATACTATCTTTTTTCTTAAGTGAATGAAATAATAAAAACATATAATTGGCTTTTTGAATAAAAAACATTGTTATTTAAATACTGTCATATAATTAGAAGTAGCTATTCAGGAAGCTTCTTTTATTTATGTTCACATTTTCCCTATTACAAAATTACTTAAACAAACCAACCAACCAACCAACCTGTCTCACAATCCAAAATTTAACCCCACAATGAATAGTTATGCTCTCTGTGCCAACTCTTATTTGGAGGGGCTCTCAGTTACGCTCACTGCTGGGCCCAGCCTCGCCTCCTCAGGCTTGGTCTTGCAGGCCCCACTGCCCACATGTGGGTTCACAAATCTGAGCCAAGCTTGACCGCTTTCCTGATGGCTTTGGATTCAGGAGCAACTGGGACCCTACAGGATGGCCACCATGTGGCATGCCACAACACCCTCCTGCCCCACCCATCTCCCATGCTCCCCTGGGGTGGCCTGAAGGTCTTAAAGGGAAACCTGCTCTTGCTGTGCTTTGTCCATTTCTGTGTCCTGTGTGGTGCCAGCCACAGGCCTGGGCCCAGTGAGGCACTCCTATGCAATGATCTAATGGTTCAGAAACAGAGTGGGCAGCCCCCCAATTGGAGGATGCAGTGGAGCCTCTGGCCTTCCTGGCAGGGGGCTGGAGTCATTAAGGTGCAGCAAAAGAGGGAGAAAACCCATTTTTGATTGTTGGAAAGTTAGACATATGCCCTACACTAGTAAAGGTGATGGGAGAAAGTAATAGAAACTTACTGTATTTTTTATTAGAATACTGACTCTATAAAAAGTTAATGTAAGAATGTCTTGAAAACATAATTTTACTCAATAAAATAAAACTATTTTACTAAAAAAAAAATCACACAAGTTTCACTAACTGTGATGAATATGAAGCCCAGTTACCAGTTTATTTTTAAGTGTTTAAAGGGACTCTTTTTACCCAGAAGATCCTTGTAATTATTTCAAGGTTCACTGTTGGGGAGAGATGGTAGCTTATGAGGAACAAATTTTTGTGTAACAATTAAAGTTCCCTAAAAAATTTGGCACATATGAAAAAGTTGAGGTATCAGTGTGATTCAGTTAGAATGAAGAGAAACTATAAAGATCTCCGTCAGGATCTCTATTGGAGATACCAAAGCTTAGAAACTGGCATGCAATATCCAGGACTTAAAGAAGTAGAGGGAGAAACGAGCTCCAAAATTCCTTTTGTACTGGCATCTACAGAAAGTTTAGGCTTTCTGCCTCAATAAATTAAGATTTTTCAATCATAAGCAAATTATATTTATGTAAGATATTTACACAGAGGGATGATCATACTTTGCGACAGGGCAAAACGCCAGTTGGGAAACCATTAAAATATTTTTTTAAAAAACCTTTCTAAATAATGAGAAATATATTTTTTAAAGTATATATACATTTAATTACAAAATACAGTATTTTTCAAGGCCAAAATAAAAACTGCCAACTTTGTTTTAACTATTTTTGACTTATGGTAGAATCATATTGTACAGTGCTCAGTGTTTCCAGCCACATTATTTTTTTCAAAAGTTCTACCATCCCTAGGGGAAATACTTACTGACATATAATCAATGAGAAATTTTTATCATAAAACCAATGAGTATTATAGAATAAAACACTCATCGACAATAAAACAAATTAAAATGGCACATTAGTTTCTAAGTGGGAAAGTATCTACTTATATAGAAACAGATCTAAAAGCAATAACCATCAACACACACCAAGCAGAATCAGACACAAAGAATTACAGGATATCTAACTCCATTAATCATATCACACAAATACCTTCAGGATTTGGAAAGAATTGGGAGAAGTATAATTCACTTGAGGCAGTAAAAGGAACAATAAACAGAAATTTTAAAACGATTTCAAGTTTTAAATATTTAGGAACCAACAATAAAAGATTTATTATCATCTACACCTGCTTTGTCTAATACAATAGTAACTAGCCATATTTACATTAAAATGTAAATTAATTAAAATTTAAAAAATGTAGCACTAGCCATGTTTCAAGTACTTAACAGGTGTGGTTAATGACTACTATATTTAAGAGCACAGAGAACACTTCCATATCACAGAAACTTCTAAGACACAGTGCTGGTCTAGGCAACTATAGATACAGAATGAAGGAAAAACCAAGTATTTTAATAGCATTATTAAAAAAAAAAAGACTTACCTACAGATTCAATGCAAAAATCAAAAGTTAGCTCAGAGGCCAGTTTCTTACTTGACTTTAGTTTTCCTTGTAGATTTACAATTTTTACAAATTCTTAAAAAAAGAAAAAACAAGTCAAGACTGGAAATCCAAATTTGTTAAAATAAATTTAACTTGATATGTGGATTTTACATGGATATAGAACAATATTCTTAATGATGTTCAACCATTTAGATTCAAACATGCTCAGCGAGAAACTATCATTAATATGTTTTATAATATAACTATCAGAGTACTTCCTTTGGTAAATGGCAATTTCGTTGCTATTTTTTTCTTTTTTAGATGGTATATATTGAATACTTACATTCTCATTTTTAAAAAAGTACAATGTTCCTTTAAAAGTGGCTACCCTGTGCCTATATATCTAGCAGTAAGAAGTGATTTTCCCCCCTTACAAATTACAAAACATGATAAGTATATCTGTAGTCATTTATAACTTCAGTATTGAGTACTATTGTAACAAAGGGGCAATGAGTAGTACTCTTGAGGGTCACAATTTCTTTATAAGTAAACCCCGGGATAGAGATATACATAATTTTATTTCCCTTTCATCTATTCGTTTTTCACTTTAACTGTCTTAGCTCTGAGGTGGAAGACACCTTTCTCTGTATTGCTTTCTTATCTACCTAACATAATTTGTGATTTCAGGCCTATCTCCAACTGGTGTGTACTAAAACCAGTTTATACTGTATAGTTGATATAAATTTCTGAAGTCTTATATTGCTCCTTAAAAAAATAAAAAAATCTCAAGAAAGTCAACTCTCCATTTACTTTGAATAAATGGAGGGCTTAGTTAATCAAAGGCTTAAGTTTTTTTTTTTTTTAAAAAAAATACATAAATCAACAAAATGAGACTAAGCACAATTTTTTTCCCCTTGGATGTCCCAGAAGGTATTAAGGATTTAACATTAAAGGTTCAAAATTATTAAAATCAAATTCTGATTATCTGTTTATTTGCTTAATCAATATAGACCTTTCCAGCTCTTTGGGTAAAATATAATTTATCAAATTAACTTAAATATAATTGAATAATACTCCAATCGTATCAATATTAAAAGAATCAAAAGTACTTAAAAATGATGGGTGAATGAGATACTTTTGAGTTTTGGGTTACTTATCTCTAATATTAGATTACCTTTATGATTATACTAGAGGCCCAGTGCACAAAAAATTTGTGCACTCGGGGGGAATGGGGGGTCCCTCAGCCTGTCCTGTGCCCTCTCGCAGTCTGGGACCCTCGGGAGGTAACGCCCTCCTGGCTTAGGCCTGCTCCCGGGTGGCAGAGGGCAGGCCCAATCCCTAGGTGCAGCCCCTGGTCGGGCTCAGAGAAGAGCCTA
>NW_006298049.1:264318-278020 GCF_000327345.1 Myotis davidii
GCAGGCGGGGAACGTTGGAGTCCTCCGTCACTGAAGCAAGCAAACCTCATGTTCAGTTTAAGCTGCCTGGCTGCTGGCCGCCATCTTGGCTGTCAGTTAATTTGCATATCTCCCTGATTAGCCAATGGGAAGGGTAGCGGTCGTACTCCAATTACCATGTTTCTCTTTTATTAGTGTAGATAAGGTAAATCTACTAGGTAGCCTTCAGGGAATAGAAATTAGGACAGAAACAGGCAAATTTGGTAGTACAACAATTTAAAAAATAACCCTATTCAGTAATTTAAAAAATATTAAAATGGATCAAACATAGCAAATACTGCCAAGTTTTAAATATAGTTCCAAATCTAGGTGAATTTCACCTTGCAGGATTCATTGCATAAAAATAAGGTGGGTTTGTTTGCAAAATTGAATACTTGTTGTTAAAAGTTTCTCTGATTACATTACAACATTCTTCTATCAATAATAACTCTTCCTAAATCAAAAGAACCACAACTCGATGAAGGTGTTAAATCTATCTGTACATCACAACCTCACTGACATGATTCCAAGTCATGTTATACGACTATAAATGACGATGATTATGCGCTGCATGACGATTCTGTCAACAATAGACTGCATATGACGGTGGTTCTATAAAATTATAATGGAGTTGAAAATTTCAATTTCCTAGAGATTATTCTACACTTTTTACTGTTATTTTAGTTTACGCTTTCTACTTATAGGAAGTAATGTTTTCCATAAAGCAGCATGCTGTGTTATGTTGGCAGCTGCCACATACATCTAATATTTAGAGTGTCTCCTGATTGCATCATTTTCTCTTGTGCTTGATTTACTCTCATGCTGTACAGTACACACTGTACATGTTTGTAGCCTAGGAGCAATAGTCTATATACCATATATAATCTAGGTGTGTAGTAGGCTGTACCATCGAGGTTTGTGTAAGTGCACTCTTATGATGTTCCCATGACAGAATCACCTAACAATGCATTTTTTAGAACTGGGTATCCCCATTAAGTAGCACATGACTACATACCTTCTATTTTTTCATTAATTGAGGTATGGAAAAAACTCTCAAAATAGTTTTACAAAGAATTTTATACAGTATAGTTTTATATAGATTTTTACCCCAAAGTTATGGCAAACTGTTCTAATATAATGTTTTCAAGTAGGCCAAACAAAGAAAAAAGTCACAGAGAATAGTAATGACAAACATCAATTAATTACTATTTATGATATCTGTAGCCAATTTAGATTTTCATCAATAAAATGAGGCCACTTAAGATGAAAAAAGTAAAAAATTTTCAATTATAACATAATAGAATCACTTAAATGAAGTGACTTGTTATATCAAGTAGAATATTCAGAATAAACTTTAAAATAGTACTTACTATCTAAACACACTAAAACGGTATCCCTCTCCAACTGTGTTACATGGATGGAATCTAACTGTTGGCTGCCTTGGAGGGAAAAAAAAATAAGGTTAGTTCTACAACAAGCTTTAAAAACTAGAGCTTAGAAAAGAACACAAATTCTGACCTTTTCTGTCAGAATTTCAAAGATTAAATTAATCTTTGAAATTTAACACAAATTGGATTTTGTAACAATATAGTATTTTTTCAAAATATGTATGTATATAGGTCAACTTAGGAGAACAAACATTAAGTTCTAAGCAAGGCTAAGTGAGCTGAGAAAAGCTCAATATTACAGGTAATTAACACTTCAACTAGTTCTAAAAAGGTGAGTTACAAAAATAAAATGAAGCAAAGGGTAAAATACACAAAAGTAAGTAAGGTGCATGCTATACAATGATTAGATTTTGCTCTGCATTTAACAGGAACCAATGGGAAGATGGAAACAAGATCAGTTATGTAAATCACAGCATCCCTGAGATAAAAACAAGCCAGTAATTGAGAAAAAGGAAAAAATAAAATTAAAATAAAACTGTAATCAGAAGAAAATTTTCCTGGTGTGTGCGTGTAAGTTCCTTTTTAAAGAGGACACTTAGTAATATAATGAACATTTCTGTCAACAATATCCTGTCAGGAAGCAATTTTCATCGCTTTGCTGATATTTGCCGGGTTGTTTCTTTTAATATAAACTGACAGATATGATGGCATTTGTGTGTGTGTTTGTGTGTGTAATGGCATTTTTGGTAAAACAATTCATTTTAGGCACTCAGATTGCATGAATAGTCTAGCTAAATCTAAAAAAATATTTTAAATTATTTAGAGCATTCTTTTTTTAAAAAAATATATTTTTATTGATTTCACAGAGGGAGAGGAAGAGATAGAAATATCAATGATGAAAGAGAATCATTGATCGAACACCCTCTACTGGGAACTGAGCTCGCAACCTGGGCATGTGCCCTTGAACGGATTCAAACCCGGCACCGTTCAGTCCACAGGCTGATGCTCTATCCACTGTGCCAAACCAGCTAAGGCTAGGACAATCATTCTTAACTGCATTTCTTTGGGAAGCCAATGGATCCTCTCCCTTAAAAACTGCACATCTAAACGTAAATACAAAATTTCATAAATTATTTTTGGGTGTTTTTGGACCTTCCAAAGCTCATACACAGAGATGAATTCTAGTGGACAGGACTGATAAATTGTTGGTCAGTTGGTCAATAGTCCAAAAATAGTTTTTCTCAGTAAATCTATGTTCATGCATTTATTGAACAAATATTTATGGGGTGCTGACAATATTCTTGGAATAGGAGTTCATTTTAACAGTTACAACTGTTGTCCACTCAAGGCAGCGGGGTGCTTAAAAATGAACACAGCTGGGAGGTGGGTTAACAATCACTTGTGAAAACAGAAAAGCTTAATAAGGACAGCCTCTGGTTGAATGATGACCCTCAGAGTCCTGGCTCTACTCAGGAAGCAATTTTGGTTCTGCATTAATTTTTGTCTACAAAGTGTTAATAAGTGGGTAGAACAGTATAGGCATTAGAAAACAAACAAGGGCCCTGGCTGATGTGGCTCCGTTGGCTGGTGTCGCCTCACGAACTGAAAGGCTGCTGGACAGATTCTCAGTTAGGGCACATGCCCAGGTTGCAGACTTGATCCCCAGTAAGGGGCATGCATGAGGCAGCTGACTGATGTTTTCCTTTCATATTGATGTTTCTCTCTCTCTCTTTCCCCCTCTTTGTCAAAATCGATAAAAAATCTTAGAAAACACCTCAAAACCTTCCCTCCCCCAAATTTTATAAGTGGACTCTGAATGTCTAACCTTCATTAGCAATGCAACCTAATATATCATATAGAAGAAAGTTGCAAGTACACATTAGATAACTGTATGAAATGACTTGCTCTATACTATTATTACATACTAACCAATAAATAAATAAGTTGGGGCTGTCTCCCAAAAATATTTTGGTTTTTAAGTAAATTGATCTATAGATAATACTTCTTTTTGGCAGTAACTTCATAATAGGAACATATTTCTTTTTGGGCTGCTTGCATTTCATGATACTAAAACAATGTCATTTGTACCTTTCTGTTAGCTATGCTAGGAGGGTATGCATCTAACTCAACCAAAAGTACTAAACAATACATTAAAAAGAAATGTGGGGTACAAGTGAAGGTGGGAGGGTACAGAATACATTCCTATTTTATCCTGCCAGAAATTATGAGTTGTCCATAAAGAGACTGACGTAGTTCAGTGCATGCTGTAACTAGTTTATACTGGGTTGTTAAATTTTCAGGACTTTTGTGAGCCAGATGACACCAGGTTAGTAGTCTGAAACTGGCCATGGACAGAGTAATTATGCCACAGAAATAGGCAACTGCTAATAACCAGGCTTCTCTGCACCCTAAGAGCCTGTTGTTAAATATTTACCAGAATATACCACTAGTTCATACTGATTCCTGTTATGAAAGTAACATTAGTGGTTCCACATTAACTTCAATTGCTGAACTGTATAAAGAACTCCTATAATTTAGCCTATAAATAATCAAAAGCTAAAGATATTTAATAAGAAACATCAAACTCTGGATAGTTATAATGAACTTCTTCACCAGATGAGTCAGTAATGAAATAGCTATAACTAAAGTTTGCCTGACTTCTTGTGTAAAAATGTCTTCATAAACCTGCAGTTACAAATGATCAAATACACTAGCACAACAAACAATAAATGAGAAAAAATGAAGAACCCTGCTGGGGTCCAGCCCCAGCAGGTCCAGGGGTCCCCAAAGGTGTGGACGGAGTCGGCGAAGAAGGAATGACACAGAGAGAGCGTTCAGTCACCAGGTTCTAGTCAGGTTCTCTTGCCATGTTCTATCCAGCTTCTGTAGCCAGGTTCTGTCTCTAGGTTCTTTGGCCAGGTTCTCTCAATAGGTTGTCTCTAGGTTCTGTGGCCAGTTTCTGTCCAGGATCTTTTGCCATGTTCCGTCTCTAGGTTCTGTCTCTAGGTTCTGTGTAGGTTCTCCAGCCAATTTCTGTAGCCACGGTCTGTCCAGGATCTTTTGCCATGTTCTCTCCTAGGTTTTCCAGCCAGGTTCGGTCGCCAGGTTCTGTAGCCAGGTTCTTCAGCCAGGTTCTATCCAGGTTCTCCGGCCATGTTCAGTCTAGGTTCTTCAGCTAGGTTCTCTCTAGGTTCTGTGTCTAGGTTCTGTGTCTAGGTTCTGTCGCTTCTTTTGCCATGTTTGTCTCTAGGTTCTGTGTCCTGTTGTCTTGTTACATCCGTATACATACCAGTTGATTCCAATCCTATCAATCTCTATTCCAAAGGTTAGGGCGTTTCTTATCTCCATTCCAGGGAGTAAAGATTATGTAGCTTAAGCATGATTGTTCATAGTTAAAGTGATTAATTACCCGCCTGGCACTTAGTTAAGGGGTTTTATTCCCTCCCTAACTTCAGGGGGAAATCCCTACCTGGGGAAACAACCTTTCTCAGAGAGGTGACCTTGGTTAAAACACATAGTGCCAAGAAGGTGAGCAAACATATGAAGAACAGTATGCCATATATGCCAGGTCCCTTGAAACAGCAAGGATGGACCGGCTCCCGGCAGAACCCTTCATTTCACTTACTATGTAGATTTTGAAAATAAGTTGATTGATTTGTTCCAATTTTAAAGTTTGAATATAAACTTCCCAACTTTTTCTGAACTTCCATTGAGACACGTTGGATAAAATCCTAAGCTAATGAATCATTCTCAGATAGTGCAAGAGGTATGTCCCTGTATCTTTAAATGGTAAAGCTTGGATGCCACACATGAAAAGCACTTGAACTCAATGATTCTAAGCAGTGTTGAGGGAAAAAGTGATAGAAAAAAAAAAGGGGAAACCTTTTTGCTTGAGAAGCTAGTAAAATTTGAAAAAGTACAGGAATGGGCAAAAGTAGGTCCACAGTTGTTTGTATGAAAAAATACAAATAAATACACAATAATACAAGAATAAACTCTGTGTTTCACATACTCATAATTGTAAACCTACTTTTCCCCAGCCCTGTATCTCAGAAAACTTAAATCATTAAAATTTTCGTTGGTAAAATAATTTGTATCAAATTACCTCAGGCAAGTAGAGATCATAAACTGTATGTACATGATTGTCTAGGCTTACTTGGGAAACTATGATCTGAGTGTTTATTTGACTGAACCCACATTAGTTGAAACCATTCTGTTTTTTTTCATATGCAAAAGCATCAATATTTTAACATAAGACAAAAACACTTACCAGCACCAATTTCTGTAAACCATGATGATGCAGAATTCAAATTGATTGTCTCAAACTGAACTACCTGATTTGATTCGGTGCCTTTGCTAATAGCTACACAGACCATAGGGTATTCTTGTTCTGGTATTACCAGCATTTCAAAAACATTCAAAGGACTTGGCAGAGGAAAATCAAAGTGCTGTAAAAATAAACAAAAAAAGTATAATTTAGAAACAATCTCTGAATAGAAGTACAATTTAGAAACAATACTGCTGCTGAATAAAGTCAATGGAAAGGCTTTCATTTTCTTGATTGATGTAATTCTAAAAATAATCACCATAAGGATTATAAATATCTATAAAATATGTTTTAGAGAATTGACCACATTCATCTTCATGGCTGTGATGCCTCTGAAAGTTTATTAACGTAAGTTAAAGAGGAGGGCAACCCACCTGGGTCCCCTCCCTGCAGAAGGTAGCTTTTCTGTAATAAAACTTTGCTTTTGCTAAAAAAAAAAAAAAAAAAAAAAAAGGCAATCTTAAGAACAAAAAACTCCTAACCCAAATAAAGACCTATCTATAAATAACTATAAACATGCCCATTCTACATAGTAATAATGGAATCTTAAAATTTTAAGTTCAGTTGCACATGAGTGTTTTCTGAAGAAAAATGTAAACAAAGTAATACATACCTTTATCAACATGAATTTCTGCATTGGCTCATACCACTGAAGTAAAACAATTCCAGACTGTAAAGCTCCACAGAGGTATTTATGTCCTGTGTAAGGGTTTCTGACTGGAAGGAAGCAAAACAGACATACCTAAAACACTGAATACCTTTCTATGAAAACATAACTGGTTTATGTCTAACCATATGCTATACAACTTAAAATAATACAAAATAATATTGAATATAAACTATAAATGAAAAAAAGGTATTTAAAAAAATCATTAGTTTAGCTAAAAGCTAGACTCACCTAAAAGCTAACTCATCTTTCTTTATAAAGGCAATGCTAATATACCTGGGGAAAAAACTAGGAAATGTGGCCTTCAGTGGATGGAAGAACTACTTGAAGCGATTATTTAGCTGATAAAGGAAAATTATTGTTTCTGTTTACTAGGATGATAAGAATGAGTACAAAGTAAAGATGTATTTTTTTGGGGAGGGGTTGCTACCCTTTCTTTTTCAGTTTTTTACCTCTTTATTTTTTAATTTTTTTTTTATTGATTAAGGTATTACATATGTGTCCTTATCCCCCCATTGCCCTCGACATTACCTCTTTATTTTAGTTATATACATTGATTTCTAAACATCTTTAAAATAGTGCACTGTTAAGCAGAGGAGCTTTTTACAAGAACAGTATTTTAAGCATTAAAACACCCAAACTAGTATGCAAGCTGAAGAGCTGCTTAAGTAAATTGACCAAAAGAGAATCCAGACAAGGTCTAGAAGGCAACTGAAATCTATGATTTCATTTTTGGTATAGTTTACAGCTGAGTTAAAACAAGGTGAAAATAACTGTTTTACATCTTGCTAGAGATGTAACTTCTTTGACTCAAATCTATAAAAACTTATTGGTCTTTCCTTCTCTGCAATTTAACTCCCATCAATAATGATTATAAAGGTAGTTATTTGCAATAAGCTCTATCTTAATGTACTGGTGTCCCCAAAACATGGACACACACTTTAACAGCTGGTATCTCAATTGATGTTTCTTTCTTTTCAGCCAGACTAAGCTTTGAACAAAGGAAAGTCATCCTAAAATGCTACTGGAAATTTGAAAATGCAGCTGAAGGACAAACACTGCCCTTATAATTACTCAAAGTATGTATACATTTTTTTGGGACATACATAACCCCCCCAAAAAATGTATACACACTTTAAACAGCTAGCTGTTAGCTCACTTAATTTTCACTCCTTTCAATTCAAGTTTAACTGATTTGAAATAATGGGTGAAGCCAGACTAAGCTTTGAACAAAGAAAATTTATCCACTAGACTTTTTTATGGGGATAAATAAAAGATAAAGTTCATGGTACAAAACCAGCAACAGCTGACGAATTAAGGGCGCACAAAGACCGAACGAAATGATTCTTGATGTTTGTGATTCCCCTGCTTTGTGTTATCAGCAGTGCCTGGACAGAATGATCATCAGTTTGAAAACAGGTATTGAAAAAATATTATTCATTTTTGTAGATTCTTTTAACTTTTGAAAATGAACTGTATGTTAATAAACTGACTTTCTAATCATTCAAAGTGTGTATACATTTTTGGGGGGACACCCTATATTTATGAGTTTATATCTTAGGTTGTAAGCATCGAGACCTTTCTTGAGTCATGATCTGATAATATGTATGAACCTGATTCTCCTCTAGAAAAATGTGCATGAAATTTGCTTTCAACTAGAGAGTATGCTTGGAACCAGGTAGCATGAAGATCAATGTGTATGGCCACTAATTAAACAAAAAGAATAAACAGGAAGTTAGGAGCTCATGATCTGAAGTCATGGACTGGGTCTGATCCCAGGTTCTGTTACTTACTAGTAACATAGCAAGTATCACAGAGTGGTGTTAGGGTTAAGTAAGATAAGTATACAGTACAGAATTTAACCTTATCAAACGAGGTCTGCATTCTGTTGTCCCTTCTGGGAGGTACTCTGTAAGCCTTAGGAATGTCATAACTGATAGGAGTATCTTAGTTTGCCTGGGCCCTTGGGTCACTGGATAGTCTGACAATATGATTTAGAGTGGGGGCTGGCAACACTGGAGAGTCTAAAGGGGAACTGGTCATTCCAGAAAGACAACAATGTGAGTTAAGATAGGGGCTGGATATGGAGATCAGCCTTGGGGCAATCAATCATGCCTATGTGCTGAGGTTTGAGTAAGCTTCCCTGGTTGGAAATGCCGTGTACTGCCACGCATCATTGTCAGAAAAGTAATGCTATCCATAACTCCTTAGGGAGGGGTCAACAGAAACTCTACATTTGATACTTTTCCTAGACTCTGTCCCATACACTTCTTCTCTTGGCTGATTTTAATTCATATCCTTTCCCTGTAATAAACCATAACCATGAGTATAAAACCACTTTCAGTGAGTCCTTCAAGAGAATTTTTGAACATGAAGGTAATTTTAGGAAGCCCCAAATTTGCAATTGGAATAGAAATGAAGGTATTCATGTATGGACTGTTTTCTCTGATTGGCTTAACTCCAGCAATAATAATGTTCATAAAGCACTAAGCAATAACTGTTAAATAGAAGTGTTAAGTAAATGAAAGTACGACAGTAGCAGAGATACAGCCTCAGGGACTAAGGTTAGAAAATTCTAGGCACACTATGCTCTGAGAAAACATTAGGACTACTATCTCCAAGCATTTTTATCCCATGTCCCACTCACTATACATTCTTGTGCTTCACTGGCCCCTTAATTCCTCATAAAAACAAATATAAAGCCTATCTTCCTTTCTATTTGATATTATAAGTCTTTTCAGATAAGTCTCTTCATCATAATTTGATATTGTAAGTCTAATAATCAGTTTGAGAAATAGCATTTACTCACCTATGCAACATTTGTGGCAGCCTTTTGTATCAGGAATCTTTGTAGTTAATGCAAATTTTCTGAAAACATAAGACAATATAAATGTACTCTATTGTAATGGCTTCCAAATAGTGGTCTGTGAATCAGTTGCAACAGAACCGTCAAGGAGCTTTAAATAAAACTGTCTTGGACTCTGACCCTAAAGTATGATTTTATAGGACTGAGGCAGGGCCTGGGAATCTATATTATAAAACTTCTATAGAAACAGACTCATAGACACAGAGAGTGGACTGGCAGTTGCCAGAAGTGAACTGGGGGTTGGGGGACTTGGTAAAAACGTGAAGTGATTAAGAAGTTCAAATTGATAGTTACAAAATGGTCATGGGAATGTAAAGTACAGCATAGGGAATATATTCAATGATATTGAGATAGCTATATATGGTGTCAGGTGGGTAGTGAAAATATCAGGGGGAACACTTTATAAAATACATGACTGTCTAACCACTATGCTATATTCCTAAAACCAAAACAAAATAATATTAAAAGTAAACTGTGAGTGAAAATTTAAAATAAAATAAGATGCACTAAAAATACTTCCATAGGGGAATTCTCATGAAAATACAGATCTTTCAAAATCAAGACAAAACGTTTTTCAGTGGGCAAAGAATAATGGCTGTTTTAAAAATAAACACCAATTTCCTTCTCTCCTAGAATAATAAAAATATTTTGTACCTTGGTAGTATGCGGTCTGGAAACCTATGAGTTTGAATATGAGCAGCTAATCCTAGTTTTTTGGCTTGTTCAAACAAAGCTATAAGATTATGAGAGTAGAGCTGAAAGCTTTTTCCTATAAAAGAGAAACATGTTATTTTTATTAGAATCATTTACAGAAGAAAAAATGTAATTTTCAAGCAAAAAAACCCCAAAAAACATAATTACCTTCTAAAATGAGGAGTCCAGAAATGTTCAAAAAGCCAACCAATATAGAAAAACACATACAAACAAACAAACAAATAAAAAACCCAGTTAATACTATTTTGAAAGATAATAGGTAAAGTTAGTTTTAAGAAAGTAGGCAATTGTGTTTCTTAATACACAAATTAGGAATATTCTGACTAGTAGGTGACCTGGGTAGAATATACATAATCCTTAATGAAGTCAGCATAGAAAGAACATTGCTGAACATCTTTGTACAATGGATTAAGTTACAATGATGTGCATTAGATTATTTTAGTATAACATGGAAAATTCTATAAAACTATGTTACGTTATTTTCTGGGATAGAGATATTTATTAATAATTTATCAAAACACCTGGGATTAAAACTGACTGTGAATGACATCTTTATAAGAGACTGAAATACTGAGACAAGTAAAGCAAACTAATATTATATGCCATAAAACAAGGATAACAGTGATTACTATATAAAAATAATAGGAAATAATAGCATTATTTCCATATAATCAAAATCATAGCTGTCTTAGCATGGAGGCATATGGTAAACATTTCATTCCTTGCTATACATGGTATCTACATATATAAAAAGACAGTGACCAGAACACCAGAACGACTGGAACGACTGGCCAACTGGCCCAATCAGGGGTGGGCGGCTTGCCAACCTCCAGCACCCCCTCCCCCTGGCTGGCCCTGTCCCCGACCAGCCAACATTTCTAAATGTAGGTTAAAAAGAAGCACCACCAGCCCTCGGCCCCTCTCCACAACCAGCCTCGATCGGGGCAGGCCGTCTGGACTCCACCCATACATGAGTTCATGCACTGGGCCTCTAGTGGTATTATAAGAACATAAAACAGTATTTATCATTTTAACATTAGAAAGCTTTATATATACATAAACACACAGGGTGAGGCAAAAGGTTTACAGTTGTATGTAAAGTAATTTCTTATTACTAATTATTAGTTATTAATCATTATATTTCTCATACTAACAACTGTAAACCTACTTTTGCCCCACCATGTATGTATGTACATATGTGTGTGTGGAGAGTGTGTGCGCTAGTCTCATCCTTAACAAAATTCTCTATAGTTTTTTAGCATACAAACATTCTGCCTAACATTGCACCACCCTTCTTTTCTCCATTATCCCTATATACTATGTAACTAGGTAGGCAGCTAAACACACAAGTATATGTATGTATGCACATCCACATAAACGCAGACCCTTAAGCAGAACAATATTTTCTCCTATTAATTCATTCTGTTTTATGGGTCATTTCAACTAGAACATGGAAAGAACTAATTTATAGGATAACTTTCCCCTATTTTCCTTAGTCATTTTATAAATATATAAGATGTATCTATGTGGTTTTTAAGCTTATTTCCAAGACAGGCATGAATAGATATAAAAGAAGTAAGTGTTAGAAGAAAGTGATCTTATATGTATATAATTCAAAATTGTAAATTAACTGAAACAACTGTGTTTAAGTTTATTTTCATCATCATCATAATAAATTAATTATTTTTTTAAAGAATATAAAATTTTGGGGAAACATAATTTAAATCAAAGAGATTAAATACTCTTTCGAGGACCCCACTTCTTACAAGCCATTTATGCACAATCAAATAATATGCTCTTCATAAATACTGTCATTAGCTTACATATATAAACTCCTTAAGAATTTCTAATTAGGTGATGGTTAGTGGAAGAATTTAAGTTATATATCCACACTTAAAATTATGAAAATAACATTTCTTAAATTAGGCCACAGTTCATAATGCTCTACCTATCAACAAGAATGTATATCAGCACTGATGCTTTAAGCAAAAGTAGCTGGAAGGTACACTTAATACGGATATATCTGACAGTACAGTAAATAGAGCAGGGATAGAATCCTCACATGACCCACTGATACACAGCACAATAGAGTATCAAACAAAAAGAATTTTTAAAAATTTTTAAATACTAAAATTATCTAATTATTCAAAGCAGGGAAAGGGGTGAAAGCTATTTTAATAGTTAATACTATTAGGATTAATTAAGGAACAGAGAAATAATTATCTTGTACTCTACTATCAAAATAAAAGCAAGCAGCAAATCTCTCGGTAGCCTATTAAATCTAAATGTAAAAGAAAATAGGTTTTTGCCCTAACCGGTTTGGCTCAGTGGATAGAGTGTCAGCCTGTGGACTGGAGGGTCCCAGGTTCAATTCCGGTCAAGGGCATGTACCTTGGTTGCAGGCATTTCCCCAGTAGGGAGTGTGCAGGAGGCAGCTGATCAATGTTTCTCTCTCATCGATGTTTCTAACTCTCTATCCCTCTCCCTTCCTCTCTGTAAAAAAATCAATAAAATATATATTTTTAAAAAAATAGGTTTTTGTAGGTAAGAATGGAAAAAAAAAAAGCCTAAAATACCACCCATGAACCTGTTCCAAACAACAAACAAAAGAAAAACACAAAAACAAAATTAGAATAGGTTGCTCTGGAACCCACTTGTTTATAAGACTTTAAAGCATTGGTCTAAGATAATTAATATGTGGCCCAGAATAACATGAATTCTACCAGGAAACATCTGTTGAAGTCTTCACAGTTCATTAAGCATTCTGGGTATTATCTCATCCAATCCTCACAGCAACCTGAGGTGTTACTGTTACCACCATGACCATCATTCTCATTTACAATTAAGAAAACTAAACCTGAGAGAGACTTGCTCAAGATAACAGAGAAGAAAGCATCTCTGATTCTTTCCCTTCAACTATTAATTCTCAACCGAAGGAAGGAATAATAGTGACAGTGGAGGTGGATGGGTGGAAGGGCATGGCCTCAGGTGACAATCACTGTGCTATTTATCTGATGCTGAGATCCTGGGCAGATTTGGGAAGTGCTACCTTAACAGAAGATAGGGTCCCTTCTCAAAGTTTCTTCCCATTCTAAGTTGGTAAAAAAACATTTGCAGGTCTTAAAGGTACCATACTAGATCATACACAGAATAACAAATAACATTTTTAAATAATGCATATTAAAATTATATTTTTCTGCTTATCTATGATTTATTTTTTACATTATGATTATCATATACATACCTGATAATGACATTAAAGTATTATTGATGACATAGAGCCAAGTACATTTCCTTGGAAATAACTATAAAAAAAAAGAGAGAGAGAGAAGATAGTTAAAACTCTCCAATTTTCATCTTTTTACCTCTTAACCTCCAAATTCCAACAGTCTGAAATAGTATAAAAATAACTATTTTCTACATTTCAGTAAATTACCAAAACCATACAGAAAAAAGCTTTCTAAGCTATCCTGTCTAATAATAGACAAACATGGTAATTAACCATAACTTCGCTACCCTTCCCACTGGCTAATCAGGGCGATATGCAAATTAACTGCCAACCAAGATGGCAGTTGGCAGCCAGGCAGCTGAAGTGAACAGGAGGCTTGCTTGCTCCAATGATGGAGGAAGCCAACGTTCCCCGACTGCTGCTGCCGGCCTTTGAGCTGCACTCTAAGAAACAATGTTGCAATTATAGAAGCTAAACAAACCCAAAAACCTGC
>NW_006298049.1:278278-287315 GCF_000327345.1 Myotis davidii
ACATCCCCCGAGGGCTGCCGGGCTGCCAGAGGGATGTCTGATTGCCATCTTAGGCCCAATCCCCTGGGGAGCGGGCCTAAGCCAGCAGATGGTCATCCCCTGAGGGGTCCCAGACTGCGAGAGGGCACAGGCCGGGCTGAGGGAATCCCCCTCCCCCCCCAAGTGCACAAATTTTTGTGCATTGGGCCTCTAGTATGTTATAAAAGTCTAATATGAAAATTGATTGTCACACCATCACGCAAAGATGGCCACCCCCATGTGGTCAAAAGATGGCCGCCCCCATATAGTCAAGATGGCTGGCAGGGGAGGGCTGTTGTGGGCAACCAGGCTAGCAGGGGAGGGCAGATAGGGGCGACCGAACTGGCAGGGGAGGGAAGTTGGGGACAGTTGGGCCAGCAAGGGAGCCTGCAGGGAAGGGCAGTTAGGGGCAAATGGGCTGGCAGGGGAGGGAAGTTAGGGGCGACCAGGCCAGCAGGGGAGCGCATTGGGGGGGGGACCAGGCCAGCAAGGGAGGGCAGTTAGGGGCGATTGGGCCAGCAGGGGAGGGCGGTTGGAGGCAATTGGGCTGGTAGGGGAGCAGTTAGGCATCAATTAGGCCAACAGGGGAGCAGTTAGGGGGTGATCAGGCAGGCAGGCGAGTGATTAGGAACCAGCAATCCTGGAATTTGAGAGGGATGCAGTTAGGGGCAATCAGGCAGGCAGGCCGGTGAGCGGTTTGGAGCCAGCAGTCCTGGATTGTGAGAGGGATGTCCAACTGCTGGTCCCTGTGGGCCTAAACCAGCAGTCAGACATCCCCTGAGCCCTGAGGGGTCCCAGATTGCAGGTTGGGCTGAGGGACCTCCCCCCCCCAGTGCATGAATTTCATGCACCAGACCTGTAGAGTGTGTGTGTGTGTGTGTGTGTGTGTGTGTGTGTGTGTGTATAATTTCACTTCTTTAAATATTTAAATCATAAAAATTAAAACTGAGGCCCACATAAATTTATTTGAAATTAAGATATTTCTTTTGCTCAATTTACCCAACTCTTCTTGAGTTAAAACTCCTGAATTACCTGTTCCATTGTTGCCTCATGTAGCTCATTGAGATTCAATGTGTAAATACCGTCTTCAGTTCCAAAAATAATGTACTGATCTAAAATAGTTGAGATAAACCACCAGAATTTACTATCAGTTTCTGAAATCACACATTAAAATAATGGCTCTATTTTTTTAATGGTACTAAGAGTCAGATAGCCACACACCATCCAAAGAAAAATTATTTTTTAAAATCCATGCCACCTTCTTTAACTTTCTCCAATTCTATTCTTATTTTTAAAAGCAGATATATGCGCTACTACTAACTCACTCTGGCTTTCTCTATACATCCTTTTTTCAACATAATAATTTTCGTACCTTAAACTTTTTTTATTATTAGCTATATATTTTTTACCAGACATCTCAAATACTCTTTGAACAAGGAAACTACAAATTAAATAGAAATTATAAATTATGACACATCAGAAATCATGAGCGTACCCAGTATACAAACCGTGGTTCCTAAATATTATTTTCAACTTTAAAAATAAGGATTCTAATCCTGGGCAAGGAAAATATAAGATTAGTTTAGAAATCTTGCTGTTTCAGAAAGTAAGGAAGGTCTCAAAAAATTGAGACATATCAAACAAAAGAACACAGGAGCTCCCACTGCTCAAAAATTCTGACAATTTAAAGGCTACAATAAACATTAAAAGTGGCCGAAACCAGTTTGGCTCAGTGGATAGAGCGTCAGCCTGTGGACTGAAGGGTCTCAGGTTCGATTCTGATCAAGGGCTACCTGGGTTGTGGGCACATCCCCAGTAGGAGATGTGCAGGAGGCAGCTGATCGATGTTTCTCTCTCATCGATGTTTCTAACTCTCTTTCTCTCTCCCTTCCTCTATGTAAAAAATCAATAAAATATATTTTAAAAAAATATTAAAACTGATAGATCATACCTTACTGAATAAAAAAAAATTCATACATTCAAATTGGTAAAAATACTTGAATGAGTGGTAAAGAAGGGAAAATTACTGTGTCAATAGATATCAATGGATTGTCACCAATGGATGCTAAAACAAGTTGGTGAAAGTCTGATGAGCAAAAGGATATTTATATAGTTTTAATGTATCTCCACACTTATTATCAATTAGTTTGGGAAAATAAGTACTTCTTTATTAGAAAGGAAAAAACAGTAATTTGACTGTAGAGAATCTAGCTAGTGAACATTGCCTAAAACAACTGGTCAATGTTAATGTCACTACTATTTGTTGAGTTGATATGTGCCTCCTGCTCTATGCACTGAGATGAGCACAATAACACTTTTGTGATATTCCTGCCAAAAATGCATAACCTGATCTAAACATGAAGACTCCCCAAATTAAAGGACATTCTACAAACTAAGTAGCTTCAAAAATGTCAATATTAAGAGAGAGATGGAAAGGTTGATAAGCTGTTCCAGACTAATAACATAAACTAAAGAGACATGATAACTAACTGTCACATGTGACCTTGAATTTTGAATGGGGGGTGGGGAAAGGGCAGAAATGATAGAAGATATTATTGGGGTAATTAATAAAAGTTAAATATGCATTATGGATTAAAAAATAGTATATCACTGATACATTTCCTGATCTTTATAATTGTGCGGTGGTTATGTAAGAGATGATTCTTGTTCCTAAGAAATATAGGGAAATTTAAGGGGAAGAGAGCATGATGTTTTCAAGTTATTCACAATTGATTCAGAAAAAAAACACACATATAGGGTATAGTAAAACAAATGGGGCAAAATAGAAACAACAAATGATTCTGAGTTTCTTGCACTATTTTTCTAATTTTTCTGTAAGTTTGAAATTATATCAAAATTTAAATTTATAAACACACAAAAAATAAATTTCCTTAATGTTAAAAATACTTTGTTATATTTTGTAATAATGACATTTAAAGCAGGTAATTATATGATATGACCTGTTTTATTACTGTGTTGAAATAGAAACAAACATTTCCTAAACACCCTCTATTACCTAATTTCTGTTTGCTAATTACCAGACACCCAGGTAGGCTCTGCTTCCTTGCAACAAGGTGAGTTATAGTAACAGCTGTTATAAATGATCATGCTAAGAACCAAAGTATCTTTCCCAAGTCATACAGTAATGACAAAGCAGGGATTCAAATCCAGATCTGTTTGATTCCAAATTTTTGCCTCTACATATTATGCTTTCTCACTTTAAAAATGTAGTCTAAATTTTTAAAAATAAAATTTGTCAGTATTTCACACTTGCAGAAAAGTTGTAATAGTACAAAGAATTCCTGAATGTCCTTCACACAAGATCCCACATCTGTTAACATTTACTACTTTGGCTTTATCCTTCTTTCTCTTTCCATAAACACATTTTTTGCTGAACTTTTTTTTTTTGCTTCAGATAAGTTACAAGCCTAATGCCCTTTTGTTCCTAAGTATTTCGGTATGCATTTCTTAAAGAAAAAGAACAACTTCTTTATAATCACAGTACAATGATCAAAATCAGAAAATTAACAGTGAAATTATATTGAGATTATCAGCTGTCCAAGCATTGTGTTTTTACATAAAAGAAAATCCCAAAGTATGATTGTAATCAGTTGTGATGTGTCTTTGGTCTCCCTTAATCAGGAACAGTTCCTGTATACTTTATATAATCCTATCTAATAATAGACAAACATGGTAATTGACTGTACCTTTGCTACACCTCCCAATGGCTAATCAGCATGATATGCAAATTAAACGCTAACAAATATGGCGGCTAATTTGCATACACCGGCTAGGAGCAAAGACTGAAGACACCATAGAAGGAAGCCAAGCAACGGAGCCGAGGTAGCAGAGACGGGCAGGGTAGGAGCCGCAGAGAAGGGCGGGGTAGGAGCTGCAGAGACAGGAGCGAAGCCCTATTCTTGCAGGAATCCTCCTGTCTAATAAAGACAGAATATGCAAATTGACCATCACTTCACAACAAAGATGGAGGCGCCTGCAGCCAATAAAGAGGGAATATGCAAATTAACACGACAAAGATGGTGGCGGCCGGCCTGGAGTGAAGGTGGGAGGCGGCTCCCGGCCCCGAAGTGAAGGTGGGAGCCAGCAGCCAGAGTGAAGGCCTGGGTCCTGGGTGCTGGAGGGAAACCAGTGCCAGCAGCCAGGGGAAGGAAGGCCTATTCTTGCATAAATCTTCAGGCATTGGGCTGCTAGTATATAAATAAATTGATTTCAGAGAGGAAGGGATAGGGAGAGAGAGATTAAGAAACAACAATGAAAGAAATCATTGATTAATTGGCTGCCTCCTACACACCCCACACTGGGGATTGAGCCCACAACTTGGGCAAGTGCCCTGACCAGGAATCAAACCATGACCTCCTGGTTCATAGGTTGATGCTCAACCACTGAGCCATGCAGGCTGGATCAGTTCCTGTACATATACTCTTACATTCTAATGCTTTACATAAAAAAGTCTATTAACCTACTTAAGTGTTGCAGGTACCTACACTAATATCTAAGTCATATTTTTTGTTGTTGTTAATCCTTACCCGAGGATATTTTTCCATTGATCTTTAGAGAGAGTGGAAGGGAGTGGAAGAGACTCAGAGAGAGAAACATCGATGTGAGAGAGAGACACATCGATTGGTTGCCTCTCACATGCACCCCAACCAGGGCCGGGATGGAGCCTGCAATCAAGGTTTGTGTCCTTGACCAAAATCGAACCAGGAACTCTTCTAGGCTGCTGCTCTATCCACTGAGCTAAACCACCTAGGCTCTAAGTCATATTTTAAAGTAACAACCTCAGTTCACTGATCATAAAGATCCTTTCCCATAACAAGTATTTTATTGGAGATGTACATAAAAGTTCAGAAATTTTACCTTTTGTATCTGGATGTATCCAGGATGTTGCACAATTAATTTTCAAAGGGCAGCCATCAAAAACTTTGGAAAAACATGCTCCCATCTTATTTATAAAGAAAAAAAATGTTGACTTATTTGATTAAATAATTTTGTATATTCTTAGAAAATGGCTAAGATTATTATGAAATGTTAAACTCTTATTTACATACACTTATAGCTTCATTACAAAACAAAATTCACATTTCTGTAATTTAACCTCTTCTACCAATAGGGTCTCATAATCTTTCCTGTGTAATCCATATTTTAGGGCAAAAATATCAAATTTGTCAACACATCTACTCAAGTTAATGATATCCTACGAATTTTAAGTCACTTCTTATTTTTAGGACTAACATTTAATAATGTGAAACAATGGATGATTTAACTGAGTAACACTACCTTGGTTATAATTGTGCTATAACTCTTTAATAGACTAATATTTATACTATATGTTAGACTTTTACTAAATAAAAAAGTACAATTTATAAAGCATCCTATTCATATGATAGGTTCTACTGAAAGACCCAAGAACAAGCATTAACAAAAGTGTCCCTGTTTTTTTTTTGTTGTGCACAGTTCAACGTGAAAATAGCTTCATATGTAGAAAAATATTTAGCCCATATAATGAAGAGGACACAATACCACTAATATCATCACATTAGAATTAAATTGGCCTTTATAGGCTAATCTGACCCCAACAGCCCATATTTATAAAAAAGTGAAACTCTCCAAATTCTATCCAACTCACTCAAATTAGGGTATATGGTATACCCAAATACATTTAATGCCTTTGTATTTTATAAACCTTTCCATTCAATGGCTTGATAAACAATCTGCTGCTGCTTCTAAAGAGATAAAAATTGGTAAGTAATTCACATAAAAATATTCCTTACCAGCACTTTTGGGGTGGGTGGGAGGCCATTGATGACTGGTTTCTGTGGTAAAAAAAAAATCATTAATACTGTAAGACCTCTTAAGCCTTTTTTCAAGCCTTAAAAAAACTTTATACATCTTGAAATTTAGTTATTTAAATTCTTAAATTTAATAGACTATGCCCTTTATATGATAAATACAGCATTAGTTATAACTAATAACCAAGTGCCCGTTATACCTACAGGGAACTCTCGCTTGTCCTTTTTTCGTGGGAGTTGTGGTGCTTGTGCTGATCCTTCTGTATTTTCGCTGATCAGTTTTGAAATACCATCACCATTTCCTAAAGAGAATCATGTTTAAAAGTTGAAGAACTATACAAATAAGTACTTTTCTTGAAAAACAACTTTCCCTTTCCCCCACTACTTGTTTTTCAGTTTTACAGTCTACATTCAGGTGTACAGCATAGTGGTTAAACAAGTATATACTTTATAAAGTGATCGCCCCACTCCCCCATATCTCAAGTATCCACTTGGCACCATACTTGGTTATTATAGTATTACTGACAATATTCTCTATGCTGTATTTTATATTCCTGTGACTATTTCATAACCAGCAATTTGTACTTCATCCCTTCGCCTTTTTCATCCAGCCTTCCAAATCACTCCTCCCCTCTGGCAATCATCAGTCTGCTCTCTATATCAATGAACCTGTTTTTGTTTGTTCATTTGTTTTTTACTTTAGATTACATATATAAGTGAAATTATATGGTATTTGTCTTTCTCCAATTTATTTCACTTAGCATAATATTGGGTAGTCCTTTATTGGGAAATATTCCCCGCCAGACAAGATAAGGTATCTTTCGTGCCTTTCTCTGGATTCTATACAGGTAGCATAGCATCTTTAGCAGTGATTTACATGCATGAAAACTACAAATGTCTTTTCATGTGAGAAAAATGAAATCTGACCAATTTATACTGATATTCAAGGCCTTTCATAATTGAACTTCATTCTATCTTTTTGGTCCAACCTCCCAGTACATACCCTTTAAAAGCTCACACTTCTACCATATTAGACTGTATTTCCAACACATTCAAATTTTCCTGCTTCAATGCATTTGTTCATTCTTTCTTGTTCTCCAAGAATGCCTGCCAGCACTGGCTCCACCTACTGAAGGCTCCCCAAGCCCTTAAATACTTTGCAAGGGCCCATTTCTTCTCCCCTGTCCTTATCTCTCTCAGATATCTCTCATCCTCTATTACATATAGTTAATTATTGTAGAAGACACTTATACAAACTGTCTTGTCTAATGTTATGTGTACACAGGTATAACTTCTACTATAGATCCTGAACTTCTGGATGGCAGAACATCCATTCATCTTTGTAGATCCTGCAATATTTAGTGAGGAATCAAATTAGGGTTGAGTTGGACTGAATCTATGTGTAGCCCATCCATGTGGAATTTTAAAGAAATTTCACAGAGATTTAAAGACTAATAAAACTGACTAAAGAAAAAAAGACATTCTTTAAAACATGATCAAAATGGCTTTCTTTTCCATTTTCACTTTCATTTATTTGCCCAGATCATAATATCTAGCTGTATGTACTCCAGGGCTGCCAATACTGCTAGCCATACCAACAGAGGAAATCTCAGGAACACAACTTGGGCTACTCTGTCTTCTGAGAACTGGGGGCGCTCTGTTCTCTGAATCAGGGCAACGTTTTATAGTTGATGATTTTTCTTCATCTAGGAGGTTGTCTTCAGGGTAACTGTTTATTCTTGGCTAGCGATAATAAGATACAAAAGTACTTTAATAAATTTGAATATAAAACAGTAACACTTCATTATCATTATGTATCAGAGACTTTAGGGGGAGGAGGACATGCATATTTTTCTTTCTTAGAGGTCAATTCATTTTGCTAAATAATAAGCAAAGTAAGCAAGAGTTGAGTTACTATGTCAACATAGCCATAAATTTGCCATGTGATTTTTAATCAACCATAGCCTAAAGTTGATAAAATTTTTATAACTAATAAAATTATGTAAATAAGGCATAAAATATTTACTATCTAGAAACAGCAAGAAAATGACTTAATGAAGTATGACTCTACTGAAATGTCAAATTGTAGTAATAAAGCCGGAATGTAAATAATGATTCCTCTCCATGCAGCCAAGTATTTTTTCAAATGAGTAATAACCTATTTTTGCGTTTTTCTAATAGCTATTAAAATCTTATATTTCTTATGAAATCTTTAATATATACTTTATATCTCCATACCATCTCTCAAACAAAACTGCATATAAAATATATTTAAAAGAATTCTGAACAAATTTAATAACATTATTTAAAAATTTTAATTACTTTCTTGTTTAAACAAGGATTTATTATTTAAAATCTACCAACAGCTCACCTTAGGAGGAAGGGGAGGTGGTATTGCCCGTTTTGAGGTTGATCTAATATGAAAAAAAAATGCAATTTAGATGGTGATAAATTATCATAACATAGATACACTATTCAATGTGCAATAGGGGATAGAAAAGACAATTAGATCATGGTACACAGTATTTTAGAAATCTGTAAGAAAATCTAAGATATAATTCTGTCAAACTGTATTAGTATAATGAAAAAATAGAGATTTTTATACACTGAATAAAAAGGCTTTTTTACTTTACAGTTATGCTTGGCAACATTTAATATATAATAAAAACTAAATTAAACTTAGTAGGAAAACACAGAGCCAGAATCCTAGAGTTGAAACCCACAGTGAATCATAAATTCAAATGGCCATATCAAGTCCTCGGCTGGTCTAACTGGGATAAACAGATAGGCAACATTGGCACCACCTAGAAACTTTTATAAATGCACCTTCTAGCCCACTGAATCAGAATCTGCATTTTAGCAAGATCTCCAGGTGAGCATCCAGGCACATCAAAGATTAAGAATCATTGATCCAGTCCCAATGACTGTATTCTATAGACAGGGTTGGCAAATTTTTTTTGTAAAGGGCCAGATAGTAAATACTATAGGCTTTCTAAACTATACAGTGATCACAACTACTTAATTCTTTTATTGTATCATGAAAGCAGCCATCCTAGCTAATAATAGACAAACATGGTAATTAACCCTACCTCCGACATGCTTCCCATTGGCTAATCAGGGTGATATGCAAATTAACTGCCAACCAAGATGGCAGCCGGCAGCCAGGCAGCTGAAGCAAACAGGAGGCTTGCTTGCTCCAGTGATGGAGG
>NW_006298049.1:287740-293003 GCF_000327345.1 Myotis davidii
GCAGCAGTAAGGATATCCGACTGCAGTTTAGGTCTGCTCCCCGCTGGCAAGTGGACATCCCCTGAGGGCTGCCGGGCTGCCAGAGGGATGTCTGATTGCCATCTTAGACCCAATCCCTCGGGGCGCGGGCCTAAGCCAGCAGGGGGTCATCCCCTGAGGGGTCCCAGACTGCGAGAGGGTACAGGCTGGGCTGAGGGACCCCCCCCCACTGACCCAAGTGCACAAATTTTTGTGCACCAGGCCTCTAGTCTTATCTAATAAAGAGGGAATATGCAAATTGACCATCACACCAACACAAAGATGGCAGCGCCCATAGTCACAAGATGGTGGCGCCCAGTCCTCTCAGCCCCACTGGAGTCCCCCAGTCCTTTCAGCCCCGCTGGGGTCGGGGTGGGGGGTGGCAGGCACGCAGCCACCATTCGAGGCTTGCCTGTGCCTCAAGCTAGCCCTGGGCGGCTGGGGGGCTAAGGGTGGGTCTGGCTGCACTGTGCACCTGCCATGCCCCTGGCTTGGCTGAAAGGACTGTGGGACTCCAGCAGCAGGCACAAGGAGGTGAAGCAAACACCCACAGCGCAAGCAAGCCTCGGATGGCGGCTGCCCAGCCACCCGGGCCACCCGAGGCTCAGGTAACCAGGACTGGCCAAAGCTTGCGCTGCCGGCAGTGGCAGCAGCAGAGGTGTGATGGGGGCGTCACCTTCCCCTGTTCACTGGGTTGCCTCCCGTCCTGAGGGCTCCCAGACTGTGAGAGGGGGCAGGCTGGGCTGAGGGACTCCCTCCTCCAGTGCATGAATTTTCATGCACCGGGCCTCTAATAGATAATAAATAAACAAATGAGCATGGTAATGTTCCAATAAACATTCATCTATGGACACTGAAATTTAAACTTCACATAATTTTAGAGTATAACAAAAGATCACTGTTTATTTTTTTCAATCGTTAAAATATGTAACTACCATTTAGTTTGTCAGCTGTACAAAAAATAGGCAGTGGGTCAAATGTGGATTATAAGCCAGTTTACCAACCCTATGTTGTAGGTCTAATGTGGGAGTCCAGGAATCTATATTTCAAAAAGCTCTCTAGGTACTGCAATGCATGAACAGGTTTGAAACAACTCATCTAGACTATCCCTGTCAATTACTGAGGGAAGACAGGTCTAGAATATGAAATAACTACATTGCAGAGATGAAACTGGGATTTTTTGACTTCCACTATAGTATTATTTTCCCCATGATGTCTTGTGGTTCATCTTTCGTACTAGTATATTAACATTACAAATAATATATTCTAATTTAAAGTACAAAAACCAAAAATCTTAAGAATCTATACATAATGCATTTTGGTAATAAAAAAAAGTCAGAAATTTTACAATGACAAGAAGTGTAGTACAACTTTTTGAAGAATGACAATGAAAGCTTATTAGGATAAATCACATCCCCTCCCAATATTGCTCTTATGTAATCAAGTAAAATAAAGTTTATATTAGTAAACAACTTACTTTCCAGTACCTGCACCATCAACAAAAGGATTCCACTGTAGTACAAAGTTTGGGTCTGATGATACTCCCTGTGAAAGTAAAAAACAGTGTTTAAAATGTTACCTTAAAACAGATACTAATCATTTTATTTGATTCAAAAAATCATTTAGTGTCATGATTGTTAATCATCTTGGTTTCAATCAATTTTTTAATCTTCAGCTAGATTAGTTGTCATTTGACATATTTAGGTCAATGACTCATCAGTTGGCTAAAACTTAAGAAAGTCCATAAACATACTATATATAGCTTCAAGTGTAACAAGTCCTCTTTACCGATAAGCTCATATAGTCAGAAGTAAAACAGAAAAACCTAACTTTGAATCATCTGCATCACTACTCCATTAGCACGGAGAACTAAATGTCATATTATCATTAATTTATTGGTACTATTATTTTTTCCTACTAGTACAGACATTGAGAGTTTATTATACAGCAATATGTAGGGTGGGGCAAAAGTAGGTTTAATTATTTGTATGGAAAATAATACAGTAATTGAGAAATAATAATACAAGAATAAACTGTTTTGTGTACTCACAACTGTAAATCTACTTTTGCCCCACTCTGTATATAGTAATAACACCACTTCCAAAGATTAACATGAAGAGGCCCATTAACAGAAGACAATTACTCTATAAACTATTCTGTTATTAATATAAAGTAGGTTAACATAATATTGAGGCTGACTCTAATAATATCTTGTTCTATCAACTACTTCTTTCCTTTCAGATAAGGAAAGGGTTAACTAAATAGTAATTGCAGAATAAGAGCAATGGTTTAAAAATAACCTATATTAACAGATAACTATTAAAAATAGTAAGCCAATGCAATAATGTATGACAAACCAAAAAGAATAAGAAAAATTTCTGAGAGCTTAAAGCTGAGCATCAAAATCTATATACAGTACTTAATAACTTCATGCAAGTTCCTCGAAAGACTCAGAAGGGTCTAAATAAATGGTTACAATGATATATTACACATTTTACCCTAGGAAAAAATACACCTAAATGTAGGCTTTTTCAAATTTTAATGTGTAAAATACACTATCAAAATTAATACTTAAGAGAACATTACTTTGTTCCCAGGCCAAAGTACACCTAACTATAAGTTTTCTCTAATTTTAGTGTGTAAAATACTTTAAAGTCATAATTCCTACCATTTCATCCCGTGCCTCTGTTTCTTTTCTCAAAGGAGGTTCAAATTGTAACTTGTCAACTGCAAAATATATAACAGATATTCACCAAATCTATCTATTTTACAGGAAAGTAAGAGAGAAGAGAGGAAAGGAGAAAAGACAAAATCTCTCTCTTTTTTAACCATAAGAGTCCCCCTTACTTTATGCTTACCAAAACAAAGTAACAATGTGGAATCATCCTAACTACTCTATTAATTCTTGATCTGAGTCCAAAAATTAATAGCACTTTTTATTTATAAGAGATTTTTAAAAACGAAGAGTAGATGACAAAGGATTTTAAAAGATTTTAAAACACTTTAAAGATGTTTTCTAGGCTGCAGACTCTGTTTTGAAACCAATTTAATCTACAACTTTATAGTAGGAATGAACCAACAATCCCCAAATTACTTATAATTATCTAAAAAAACCCCCACAAATGATACTTTGTCAAGTTAAATGTTACAATGGTATTCAGGAATTTAATACTGTATTTTGACTAATGTGTATTTTATTTGGCCTAGTCAGACTGACTTTAGAATTAAGAGTACTTCTTTTATATGAAATATTCTAAAACAGATAAAAAGGATGGCTTATTACTTATTCATAAGGTACACAGAATTTTAAAATTCTAAAATCTAATGTGACTAAAAGAAATTAAAATTAAGGCCTTGGCACAGCTGCCTCCTGCACACCCCCCACCGGGAATATGCCCACAACCAAGGTACATGCCCTTGACCAGAATCGAACCTGGGACCTTTCAGTCTGCAGGCCGACGCTCTAGCCCAGGGGTCCTCAAACCACGGCCCACGGGCCACATGCAAATACAAATATTGTATTTGTTTTTTTACTTCAAGATAAGATATGTGCAGTGTGCACAGGAATTTGTTCATAGTTTTATTTTAAACTATAGTCCGGCCCTCCAACCATCTGAGGGACAGTGAACTGGCCCCGTTTAAAAAGTTTGAGAACCCCTGCTCTAGCCACTGAGCCAAACCAGTTAGGGCAGGAAAATTCTTGTATAACCTTAACATCAAGAAGGCCTTGCTTCACATAACACAAAACCCCAAAGTTATACAAGAAAAGATGCATAAGACTATATTAATTGAATACTATACAGCTGCATAAAATAGAGAAAGCTTTATAATGGAACATCAACTTTGCTCTTTTCTGTCTGGTATCTTAAGTCCAGATATTTCACTTGGAATTACGTAAGAAGGTAGCACAAGAACATCAGCAATCTGGGACTAACAAAGAGATAAAATCTTGAATTACTGATTTCACTATAAATAGATATGACTGAAACAACTGATATGGAAGGATATTTCTAACTCTCCATTGACCTATATTTCTCATGCTGTATCCAGAAAGCTAGTAATATCTGGGTTCAAGAAAACTGACTTGAAATGCTCATTTGCAATAATTCTAATTAACCTAAATACTTAATAAGTTATCGTCCTCCATTATGGTTTGTAATTTTATTTATATCTTTTTTTACTATAAACTATTTTAAATCTCTTTGAAACAAATATGCATTTAAATCAATATACCCATACTTAAAACTTCTTTGCAAATCTATTTTCTAAATTACTATGGATAAAATGACAAATATTGTTGATACTAAACTTCTATCTGTCAATGATTTATTGAATAAAAATCAATTTCCATTTATTTATTTATTTAATCTTCATGTGTGGATACTTTTCCATGATTTTTTTTAGAGAGAATGGAAGGGAGGAGGACAGACAGAGAGAGAAACATCGATGCAAGAGAGAAACATCAAGAGACGCATCCACTGGTTTTCTCCCGCACACTCCCCAACTCAGGCTGGGGATTGAACCTGGAACCAAGTTACTTGCTCTTGACTGGAATCGAACCTGAGACCTTTCAATCTTCAGGCTGACTCTCTGACCACTGAGAAAACTGGCTAGGGCAATTTAAAAAATACAATTTTTAAACATGTATTTTAGAAAAGACTCACGTTAGTGTTAATGTTAAACTGTCTTAAAAAAAGCTAAAACTAACTCAAATATCCAACAATAAAAAACTGTCCAACTATAAAATATCAACTCAATGAACAAGATACAACCATCACACATAATGGTTTATAAAGGCTAGGCTAATATATAGAAAATTTTATGTATATTAGGTAAAATTTTATGTATATTATAAGTTCAGCCACCTAAAAATATACATGGAAAAACATGAAGAAAATTCAGCAAAATATTATCTGTGGGTTGGCATGAGTGATGTGATTGTAGGCAATGTTGATTTTCTAGTTTTTCCTCTTGCAAATTTTCTGCAATAGACATATATTACCTTTGTAATTAGAAAATGAAAAACTATTTTATTGAAATCCAAGTGAATTCCATTATAAACCAGAAAAGCAACCTCTATTTTAGAGGTATCCTGATATGTCAAAGTATGTAGCCTCAAATGGTTTGAGACTTTATTATTCCAAAAAACCACAAGAGCACCCAGCTCAACCCTCCAAAACCACCAATTCAAAATATATACCAAACACATACAATTTATTTCTGAAGCTGTTTGTTCAGCTCTGGC
>NW_006298049.1:293041-303769 GCF_000327345.1 Myotis davidii
TAATGGTATGACGAATGATTGCATGGGGCTGTGGATATAAACATATAATTAAAAATTTTATTTTTCAATTAGTTTATATTCAATATAATTTTTTATTAGTTTCAGGTGTATAGTATCATGGTTAGACAATCATATACTTTACAAAGTATCCATCCGATATTTCAAGTACCCACCTGGCACCATACTTATTATAATATTACAATATTATTGACTATATTCCCTATGCTGTACTAGGACTATTTTGTGACTACCAATTTGTAGTTCTTAATACCTTCATGTTTTAAAAGAGATTTCAATGATAAGTTCAAAGTTTCTTTTTAAATTAAACGTTCATTTATCGACAAACATGACTACCTACTAATAAATAATAGGACAAAAATGAAAAAATATAATGAACACCAAGGTACTTTAAAAGTTTATTCACTTAGCCCTGGCCAGGTAGCTCAGTTGGTTCAAGCACCATCCGATATGCCAAGGTTGCAGGTTTGATGCCCAGTCAGGGCCCATACAAGAAGCAACCAATGAATGTATAAATAAGTAGAACAACAAATTGATCTCTCTCTCTCTCTCTTTCTTTCTCTCTCTCCTCTCTCTCTCTCTCTCTCTCTCTCTTTCTCTCCTCACCTTTTCTCACTCTTAAAAAAACCCCCAATAAATAAAATTTAAAAAAAGTTTATTCATTTATTCCATGTCTATACTGTATAAAATATATGAGATTTAAAGAAAGCCAGAGATCTTCAAAGAGTTTATAATCTAGGACAGTGATGGCAAACCTATGACACGTGTGTCAGAGGTGACACGAGAACTCATTTTTTTGGTTGATTGATTTTTCTTTGTTAAATGGCATTTACATATATAAAATAAATATCAAAAATATAAGTCTTTGTTTTACTATGGTTGCAAATACCAAAAACTTTCTAGATGTGACACGGCACCAGAGTTAACTTAGGGTTTTTCAAAATGCTGACACGCCAAGCTCAAAAGGTTCGCCATCACTGGTCTAGGAAGACAAGACACAAATACTAATAAGATTAGAAAATGGTAAGTGCCATTCATTAAGATTACTACTAAAAAAAGATTACTATTTTTTTTAAAAAAAAACACATTTTTATTGATTACAGAGAGAAAGGAGAGGGAGAGATAAAGAGATAGAAACATTAATGATGAGAGAGAATCACTGATCAGCTGCCTTCTGCATGCCTCATACTGGGTATCGAGCCCGCAACCTGGAGTTAGTTATTATTTGGCTATAATGAAGATTATGTGAAGAGATGACAATGCTGGAAGGAGACTGAGGATGAGAAGGATCATCAAGATTGTCAGGTTAGGGCTCTTAATTTTATTTTCTTGGCAAAGGTATTTTTTGGAGATTTTACAGAGAGGGGGTGGCATCACCAGTCATTTTTAAGAGTGATCTGATAGCCCTGACCGGTGTGGCTCAGTTGGTTGAGCATTTGAGCATGGTCCTAGGCACCGAAAGGTTGCCGGTTCCATTCCCAATCAGGGTACATGCCAGGTTGTGGGCTCAATCCCCAGGAGGCAGCCAATCAAAGTTTTCTCTCTCTCACATCAATGTTTCTCTCTTTCTCTGAAATCAATAAAAACATTTTTTTTAAAAAAAAGAATAATCTGATGAATGTGTAAGGGGGCACGGTGGGAAGAAATACTGGATGCAGGGAGACTAAGTAAGAATATTGTAGTAAATCAAACGAGACGCATACTACTTCCACCCTTTTGTATGAGTTTCTAATTCTTTTGAAACTATGCCTTCAGCTGAACCCCTATCAAATTTCTGATGACTCTCATTCACTGATTACTCAGACAGTGCCTATGTTTTTTTCTTTATTTCAAAACCCACCATCATACCAACAGACTTCAAAAGCCCACTGTTAAAAAAAAAAAGCCCACTGATTTTAAATTTCCTGACCTCATCTCTAGAGGCATTCTTCAATGCATTCTCTACTTACTCCTAGATCCCACCCTGAATCCTTCATCTGTTCTGATATACAAATTCACACAATACTCCAAACTTCTCATCCTTTCAGCTCACTCTCTTATTTATCCCCATTAAACTTTTATAATGTTCACATTAGAATCTCAAGTCCATCAATCCATTACTTTTTCACTCTCAGAATTGTTCCTAACTTCACTTTTCTTCCTACCCAGTTTCTATCTGGCAGACCGCAACTGCAATCTCTTGTCAATATTGTAAATTCCCTTTGTCTCAGGGTCCTTCACTATACTAGCATGCCAAAATGATAACCCCAGATAAATTAAACTAGCTACCTTTTGTTTACATCATTACATCTGTGATGAATCTATTTACAATATTCATCACTGCTGGATGAATATTACCCAGCAAAAGATTGAAAATCTCTCATGTAAGGCTTCAGCTTTGTCCAAAACACTTCTTGAATCATTTAACCCATAAATTAACCTTTACACATCTTCTCCACACTCTTCAAACCCATCCATATTCCTTCCCACCTTTAGGAGATAACCTTGCTACTTACTTCACAGAAAAAACAGAAACATCAACTAGAAACCTACTACCTACACTGTCAGCCACCCTTTCTATTGCAAGGGAAGTGTTTCTTTTCTTTTCTCAATTTCAGTCTCTCTTTCCTTCTCAGGGATTTTGTCTATTCATCTTGCTTCTCATGGTTCTTCTATCTCTATCTATTGGATCCTTTTCATAAGCACTTCATCCTGCTCAAACCTTTGCCACACATAAAACCATCAATAAATCCCCCACCAACTCATTTTTCTCTAGCTATTGCTCTATCCTACTCCCCCATTTCCCAACTAAATTTCATAAATCAATTGCTATACTTATCTTTCAAACTATTCTAGTCTAGATTCACTTCTACTATTTGAAAATTATCCTTTTTAAAGTATTCAAATTCTACCACCCATATCCAATGATTTCTTTAACTCAACTTCTAGACAGTATTCTACTTAAAACTTTCCTTCTTTATTTTAATGTTCTTTATCTATCCTTTGCCATTCCCCTTAGCTTACTTGATTCTTGAATCGGGGAAGAAATCTCAGGATATTGTCCTAGGCTCCCTGCTTTTCTCATTCTACTGGAAAACTAGCTTCCTTTGCGTGATCATACCTACCCTTTAGGGTATTATCAACTACATCTATATCTAATGCCTTTCAAATTTATATCTCTAGTCCAAACTTCTCTCTGCAAGCTACAACCACATAGCTCTCACTTTTTATGAGATTTCCCTATTTGGAAGTCTTGTACAACATTAAAATTACCATATATAAAACTAAACTGATCTTTCTTACCAAATCTGTTCAGGTCAAAATCTGGAATAACCCTTTTCTGACTGCCCCCACACCACCCTCAACCCTCATGTCTTCATCCCATCATCAGTTCTCTCTATATAATAATTTTTTTGTTTTGTTTAGTAAATCCTCACCAGAGGGTAGTTTTTCCATTGATTCTTTCAGAGAGTGGAAGGGAGGGGAGGTGGAGAGCCAGGGAGAGAGACACATTAACATGTGTCTCTCACAAGGACTGGATGCCTCCCGCAGGAGACTGCAACTGAGGTACATGCCCTTGACTGGAATTGAACTCTTGACCCTTCAGTCTGTACCACTGGCCGACTGAGCCAAACAGGCTAGGGCTCTCATATAATTCTTGAATTAGTTTACTTTTCTCCATTCTTGCTCTACCACCCTACTCTAAAATGCTATTATCTCTATTCAGAAAAACTTCAAAAGCCTCTTAACAGGTTTTCTGGAATGGAACCACCATTCTGAAGTTATAAATATCTTAAAATGTGTATCTAATTATATCACTCCTTTACCCTTTAATAGCTTCTATTGCCCTTAAGCTAAAGCCCAGAATTTTCAACATGGCTTGAAATGACTAGCTCTATAACTTCCTCTCTCACCACTTCCTTCCTTGTTTTCTGCTCTAAGAAGGCTGACTTATCTCTAGTTCATCAAAGACACTGCTTTCTCTTATCACCAGGCCTTCAAACATACTACTATTCCCTCTGCTCAAAACACTTTTGCCTGTTCTCTTCCGCTAATTCTATTTATCCTTTAGGTTTTTAGCATACATTTCACTTCTACAGTGAGTCCTTTCTTGTCCCTATGATATGACCCCATAGCATCTTGTATTTACCAGTCCATAATAGCTATCACACTTGCAAGTTATTTGTTTATATTTCTGAATTGAGGGCATATAAATTCTTTGAAGGCAGGAGTAGTGTCAAGTCCTATATACCACTGTGTCCCCAACTGCCTGGCACAAGGTTTTTTATATTTCAAAGACTAGTGATATCACTAAATATAGAAATAGAAATCTCAGAAGGTAAAGCAGATTTGGAAACCAAGCAAAATAATATGGGGGAATAAAAGAGAACTTTTGCTATTTAATATGTCATTTATATGTAACAAAATGTTCACTGGGTACTGATGATAAAACTATGCTATATATATATCTATATAAACTGAGTGGTCAGATTATCATGACACCTGACGTTTGTAGGCAAATTAGCTATAATTTCGTGCGCTGAGGTTGCTAGAGGGCCAGAACATTATAAATAGGGAAGCAGGTTGTTTACCATGACAGTAGAAGTGATTTTTTTCCTGAAGATACGAGTAAACAACGTGATTTATCGGCCTTTGAATGTGAGATATATTTGAATGTGAGTGGCCATATTATTATGACCACCTCATCAGTACTTTGTTGGGCCACCTTTTGCCGTCAATATGGCGGCAATTCTTCTTGGCATTGACTACACGAGATGTTGAAAGGTGATGCGAGGAATCTGACACCAGGCCTGATGGATAGCACTGTCCAGTTCTGTTAGATTTGATGGTTGTGGAACCAGCTGCCTGATGGCGCTTTGAACTTCGTCCCACAAATGCTCAATTGGATTGAGATCTGGTGATTGTGGGGGCCACCTAAGCAAGGTAAGGTCTCCCTCATGTCCTTGAAACCACTCCTGCACAATATGAGCACTGTGGCATGGCGCATTGTCTTGTTGGAAGAAGCCATCTCCATTGAGATACGCCATCAACATGATAGGATGAACCTGATCAGCAATGATACTTAGGTATGTTGTGCTATTCAGACGTTGTTCCACACAAATTAAAGGGCCCAAATCATGCCAGGAAAACATGCCCCAAACCATAACACTGCCCCCACCAGCTTGAAGGGTTGTACTCATGCACGTGGAGTGCATGCTTTCATGCTGTTTCTGCCAAATTCTCACTCTGCATCTGCATGATGCAACTGGAAACATGATTCATCGGCCACATGACTTTTTTCCAATGCTCGACTGACAAATCCTTGTGTTCCTGTGTAAATTGGAGACGTCAGCAAAGGTGTTCGAACAGGCCTTCGGCTTACATATCCCATATGATGCAGTGTACGGCTAATTTGCCTACAAATGTCAGGTGGTCATAATAATCTGGCCACTCACGTTCAAATATATCCCACGTTCAACGGCTGTTAAATCACGTTGTTTCCCCGTATCTTCAGGAAAAAAATCACTTCTACTGTCGTGGGAAACAACCTGCTTCCCTATTTATAATGTTCTGGCCCTCTAGCAACTTCAGCGCACGAAATTATAGCTAATTTGCCTACAAATGTCAGGGGGTCATAATAATCTGGCCACTCAGTGTATAATCTATTGCAATGATTCCTTTAAAATGATTCGTTTTCAAAGATTGCTTAATGACTTTCTATTAAGTACATACATAGAAATGATGGTGTAATAACTAAGATAGTAGGCTTTAGAATTAGTTTGCCTGGATCCAAATCCTGGTTTTATTACTGACTAGTCATATGATCTTGTCAAATTACTTCTAGCCTTTCTTCTTCATTTCCTCATTTGTAAAATGGGGACAGTAATATCTATTGCAAAGGACTATTCTGGGTTTTAGATGAGTTAACATGGAAATTATTTGGCCTAATAGTCATTGGACACACAATACCTACCCAATGAGTGTTAGTAGTAATTATAATAGTTATATGGCATAACTTAAATCTTAAGAACATAAAATAGAAAATTTCCTTCAATAAATAACAACACAAAGTTTAGTTCCATAGTCTGGCCAAAAATAAAGATAGAGCTATAAAAAGAAATAAAGGCAGAAAGAGAAATGAACAGACAGATTTCAAGAAACACAAAAATAAAAAGGAATCAAAGAGAAGAGGAAGAGACATTGGTGAAAAAACATAGTTATATACAGACAGGAAGTCCCTCATTCCTGATTTACAAGTTATATTATTAAATATGGTCTATTCAAAATAATTCGACAATATTTTCAGTTATAAATAGCTCTGCAAGTAATTATGTAAAAAAATAACAGTTTTGAACAAGTATTGGAAAGAATAAACTTCTATGGGAACCTCAACTTAATTCTTAAAAATTATTTGTATTCTGTTAGTGACCTGTATAATAAAGAAATTACAAAAATCTGGAAAGAACTAGGATTAAGAAATGATTATGTTATGTATATTATACCACAATTTTAAAGAAAAGTATCAAGTCGTAATTTTATTCAGGATAAGTGTAGTTTATGCTGCTAATTAATCTTTGTAGCTAAATCTGTTTCAACTAACTTAAAAGAGTTAGAAAACAAACTCATAAGGCCATATTAAACATTTATTTTCAAATATTAGACTGCAAACACTCCTTACCTCAAAGTCATCATCATCTCCTTCAGTGTAATGTGAATGGTTGTCTGGATTGTTCATTTTGTCCAAAAGTTCAACTGCTAGGGCCCTAGAGAGACCTGGCTGTCCTACAAAAGTATGCTAAGTGAAAACAAAACGATTTCATGAGTATGCTTTTACATCTATGGCTTACAGAAATGTTATCTGTATTTTCCATTCAGTAAATATCAGAGGTAAGTATATGGGAGCCTACTAGTACAAATACATTAGAGAATGTATTAGCAAAATATTAATCACAGAATCCATAATTATATATTATAAAGCTAAAGAATCTTTGTGGAATAAGTTTATAACATTAACATATACGGTAGTAAAAGTAAAACTTTGGCTATAATAATGACATTCATTACTCATGTCATTATGCTAATAAAATTATGTTAATGTACAAAGACATACAGTGAAATTATGACATTTAATAGTTTTCTTAGACTGCTATACTCATTTTTGTACTATAAAAATATTTAACAAATACATATACACACAGAGCATTCTATAGATTAATAGAAGAATCCAAGAAAAGCAATTTTAATGACAGCAATATTTTTAATAGTTTTCTCTATGGTAGGGGTTGGCAAACTACATACAGCCCATGGACAAAATCTGGTGCACTGCCTCTTTCTGTAAATAAAGTTTTATTGGGTGTTAAAGCCACACCCATTTGTATGTACTATCTATGGATGCTTCTGTGTTACAAGGGCAAAACTGAATAGATGTGGCAGAGGCTAGACAGTCCACAAAGCCTATAATATTTACTATCTGACTCTTTACAGAAAGTTTGCTAACCCCTGCTGTAAGAGTCACTAACATTTTTATATTAAAAAACCTAAATACATTGTTCTAGTGATATGCCTAATTAAGACATGACTACAGAAGATTCACCTATAATTTCAATGACTTACAGTCAGAAGTCTTTCAGCAGTTGGTCTTTTTTTTGGGTTTTTCGTTAGTGCTATTTTGACAAAATTATGGAATGTTGATGACCTTAAAATAAAAGGAGACATGTACAAAAATATTTCACTAATATTAGTTTTTTGGTGTTACTAAATAAAGTTAACTTACAAGTAGTTTCAAAGTCTGAAACACATGATTTTTTTTCTCTTAGGCCTCTTAACTCTATATAAGCCCCAAAACTAAACCCAAAAGCACAGATATTCCTTGGTGCCCTGGCCAGTGTCACTTAGTTGGTTGAACATTGTCCCATGTACCAAAAGGTCGCCAGTTGGATTCCTGGTCAGGGCACATACATGTCCAGGGTGCAGGCTCAATCCCCAGTAGAGGGCAGCAGGAGGCAGCCAATTGATGTTTTCCTTTCACTTGGATGTTTTTCTCCCCACACCACCTTTCTTTCTCTTTCTCTCCTTCCCTCTCCATTTCTCCCTTTCTCTAAAAAAATCAATAACAATGTATTTAAAAAGAAGAAAATGTGTGTTAGTTCCATCTCTTAAGTAAAATTCAATTAGTTGACAGAATAGTAATATATGAGCGCTAAAAATACAGTAAAAAGCAGAAATGCATAGCTGTATCACTTATAGGATTCATAATCTATTAAACTTAGAAATCAAAATGACCTTTTCTTATTGCCTAATTTATGTAGTATGTAAATGTTCTGCTACATTAAAAGAGTTGAATGGTGAGGAGATAGGGTTGGGAGATAATGTAAAAGATTATTTAAAGCCTTAAAAACAGTGGTTCTCAACTTCCTAATGCTGCAACCCTTTAATACAGTTCCTCATGTTGTGGTGAGCCCCAATTTCACTGTTACAAATTGAATATAATTAAAGCGTAGTGATTAATTACAAAAACAATATGTAATTATATATGTGTTTTCTGATGGTCTTAGGTGACCCCTGTGAAAGGGTCGTTTGACCCCCAAAGGGGTCACAACCCACAGATTGAGAACCACTGTTTTAAAAGGTCACTGAATTTCTTAGAAACAAGGACAAAGAAGGAGTGATTTTAGCAAGCAGAAGAGTTTTCTTGCCATCTACATTGATGAAGCAGGGAAAATGACATAAATTAAAGGAATCATGCTTGGATTATTAATTAATAGCAAAGATGGATATTTGCACCATAGCCAAAATTCCACTGGAGGAGGGACTGGGCAAGACACAAAGAGAATAAATAACCTTAGTTATTATCAATGACAGCAAACACAGCATTTTTCTTCAGAAAAATCACATTACTGCATTACATTTGGTGACTTGTGGAATTACATAGTGTCTGAGACTGGCAAAGGTATCCAATGGTAATGAATCCTCTGGACTCTGTGAATTCAGTGGTTATAGCTAGTAGTCATTCCTGAATGAATATTCAGTCCCTCCTGCCATAAACCCCTCCAGTTTTAATTGCTTAGGACAGTGATGGCAAACCTATGACACACGTGTCAGAGGTGACACGAGAGCTCATTTTTTTGCTTGATTTTTCTTTGTTAAATGGCACTTAAATATATAAAATAATATCAAAAATATAAGTCTTTGTTTTACTATGGTTGCAAATTTCTATATGTGACACGGCACCAGAGTTAAGTTAGGGTTTTACAAAATGCTGACACACCGAGCTCAAAAGGTTCGCAATCACTGGCTTAGGAACTTCAGGTGACAAAGAATAGGAAGAAACCTGTGTCAATACAAAAGAATACAGCTAGCAGAATATAAATCTTTTTTTGGGAACAGGACTCTCAGAATCTGAAATAAGATATGAATATACAGAATTTGGGGGGGGGGTCCATAGACCATTAAAGAGACCCATGTAACCTAGATGAAAAATAACTGAATTTAAGAACTTGAAAACTTATTTGCATAGTTTTTAAAACTAAATGTATGGAAAGCATTACCAGGAAAACTATTTTCAATTTTTTTAAAAAAATATATTTTATTGATTTTTTTTTTACAGAGAGGAATGGAGAGAGAATAGAGAGTTAGAAACATCGATGAGAGAGAAACATCGATCAGCTGCCTCCTGCACATCTCCTACTGGGGATGTGCCTGCAACCCAGGTACATGCCCTTGACCAGAATCGAACCCAGGACTCTTCAGTCCTCAGGCCGACGCTCTATCCACTGAGCCAAACCGGTTTCGGCTATTTTCAATTTTTATCATCCAATTGAAGATGTCCTTATGAACTATAAGAATATTCAAACTGCTTTACTTTGTATAAGAAGATATCAGAATGAAAATATGTAATAACCATTTCTTTTTTGAAGGAAGAGTTGGGGAGAGAGAGAAAGAGAGAGAGAGAAATATACTGATGCAAGAGAGAGACACTGAATGGTTGCCTCCCACACTCCGGAGAATGTGCCCTTGACCAGGAATCGAACCCAAGACTCTGGTTTTGAGGCCAACACTTTAACCACTGGGACACACAGGCCAGGGCAGCAATAACCTTTTAGAATATTAAGGAAGGAAGGAAGGTGAGAAAAGTTATTAAAGATTAACTTAAGTGTCATGATATCTGGGGAAACTTTTCACATCATCTTCCATAAAAGTCACCACGTAATTAATGAAAGTACAGAATAAAAATATCAATTTTGAAGTCAATGCATTTACGTCAAATCCTTTCCTCACCACATCTCTTACCCAAAAATGCCAAAACATAACATGATCAGAATTTTTTAAGACAGCAATACATTACTAGGTGTACCAGTTAATAATGCAGATTTTTTTCAATAGGTGGAGTTACACATATGCTGATATACATACGATTTGATATGTATGCTATTTTGTATTGACAGCAAGCTTCAAAACCTCATATGTCAAATTTGCTGAAGGTTTAACATCGTAGATATTTTTATGCTTAAAAATGTCGAATTTCGTGCCAAAAAAAGAGCATTTGTGGGAAGTTTTAATTCATTATTTTGAAGAAAAGTGCTGCTGAATACTTCGGGAAGCTTATGGTGAACGTGCTTCATCTCAAGATACTTGTGAACACTGGTTTACACGCTTTAAAAGTGATGACGCTTTAAAAGTGATGATTTCGATGTGAAAGACAAAGAACATCTAGACCAACCGAAAAAGTTT
>NW_006298049.1:304152-305764 GCF_000327345.1 Myotis davidii
TGGCACACGCACTTTCTGAGCAGCACTTCAAAACATACGAAGAAGTGGAAAATTGGGTCTCTAAATGGTTTACCTCAAAACAAGAAAAGTTCTATTGGGACGGTACCCACAGATTACCTGAAAGATGAGGGAAATGTGTAGCTAGCGATGGACATTACTTTGAATAAAGCACTTTTGGTGTTTCTCTTAAAATTATCGTGTTTTCTTTGATTACAAAATCCGCCACTATTAACCAGTACACCTAGTATAAAAGAATGCTGACCAGAAAAACCTAGTTCCTCACCATAGCTCTGTAAGTAAATTAAATGTGTAACTTTAGGTAAACTGTTGTTTAATGCCTCTGGGCTTCAGTTTCATTATCCATAAAACATGAGAACTAAAACTGTATCCATTTCAACTGTAAAATTCTATAAATCTATATATTTTTTAACTTACCATTTTGTTTTGTCCTTTAGTTTTGGGGGCTGAAAATTACTTTTGGACATTAAGAAGAGGGCCCTGAAATAAAAACTTCAGTTAAAGAGCAATACCAAAATACTTTTATTACTACACTTAATAATCAGATGAGCATTCTGTAATAAATTTATACAAGATTACTACATATGTAGACACCAATGAAAACTGGTATAAAATACGGAAATTAAATTTTTTATATTTTGGAAAACCTATGGAAAATTTCCCCTGGCTAGAGAAAGTATCTTTAAATTTCAAACAAGCTCTTATTCACATGGAAAAGCTACCAAATGTTAGAGAAGGGTTTTGTGATCATACTGTTAGATATATAACTGATATTTTCTCTTAGGTAAAAATCTATATAAATTGTGTATCACTGTGTAACAAACACCTAACATTAGGTTGTATGTTTAACTGAAAATTTGCCTCTATAATTATTTTGGGTGTATAGGCAAATCATGTTCACTTCATAGTCCAGTGATGGCGAACCTTTTGAACTTGGCGTTTCAGCATTTTGAAAAACCCTAACTTAACTCTGGTGCCGTGTCACATATAGGAATTTTTTGATATTTGCAACCATAGTAAAACAAAGACTTATATTTTTGATATTTATTTTATATATTTAAATGCCACTTAACAAAGAAAAATCAACCAAAAATATGAGTTTGCGTGTCACCTCTGTCATAGGTTCGCCATCACTGTTAAGTCTGTTTCCCTTTTTGGTCAATAATTTTCCACACCCTTTCATTATGAATGATACAGAAGTCAACCTACAGGAGAACTTTCTTTATCTGGGAGTCTACCTGTGACCCATTTTCTATGGACTATAGGGGTTGAAGAATGGAGGATTTAAGAAGGATGTTCTAAAATGCTCTATTTCACTAATTCCTACAACACCCCTCACAGGTTTCTAAGTAAACTGTTTAGTCTTTTATTTTTTTTAATGTCAAAGATATTTTCTCATTTTAAAAGCTCAATGATCTACACTAATCTACACTAATAAAAGAGAAAAATGGTAATTGGCGTACGACGCTACCCTTTTCATTGGCTAATCAGGGCTATATGCAAATTAACTGCCAACTAAGGTTGGCAGTTAACTGACAATAAAGATGGCAGTTAATTTGCATATGTAGGCACAATGCAGGGAGGTGAAAGGGAA
>NW_006298049.1:306699-316576 GCF_000327345.1 Myotis davidii
AAGGGGCCGATCCTGCGATTGGAGGGTGATGGGGGTCAACGCCTGAGGGCTCCCAGTATGTGAGAGGGGGCAGGCTGGGCTGAGGGACACCCCCCCCCCCATACACACCCAGTGCACGAATTTCGTGCACCGGGCCCCTAGTTCATATATAAAGGAAAACTGAAAACAAAAATAAAGGTCTATACTCCTGCAACCCTAAGATATTATTTGAAATTTCCTGCTCTTCTTTTTAGTCTTTATCTTAATAATAACCAATTACTACATTACTGTATTAGGTAATAGTATGTTCTGCCTTTTTAAAAAAATTATCAATTTCTCATGTTTCTTTGGTTTATGTAATAGCTGCCCTTAATACTAAATAATTTGCTTAAAACTCACCAATTATTGGACATTTAGATTTCCCCCCTGTTATCCAGAAATGGATAATCCTTTTTTTCCTGAATTATTTCCCAAGTATAATTTTCTTAGTGAAATTACTGAAACATTTGGATGGCCCATAACAAATAATGTCTAAATTATTTTTTTAAAAGTCTGCACCTTTTGACATTCCACCTAAATGTAGATATCTCTTAACTTGTATAACTTTAGTTACTTGTGAAGTCAAATAGTTCTCCATGTTTCTTTAGTACTTGCTCATAAACAATTTATATTTTGCCTATAAAGTCTTTGAATGAGTTTCTTATGAAATATATATTATTCTATCTATCATGTGAGGAAAACAAATTACCCATTCTGTTGATTTTCTTTTTAACTTTATACTATTTACTTTAAAAGTTTAAATTTTAGTCCAATTTATCTTTTCATTAAAAATATTAAAAACCCTTTCAAAGGCCCTCAAATTTTTTTTCTGAGACAATTTAACCTAAATGCAAATGACAATTATACTAAGTACAACTCTTTATTCCTAGGAAAAGTAAAAAACAACAACAAAAAACATGCTGAAATGAACAACAAAAAAAATCTCATCTGCAGTCTATCATATGTTTATGAATCTACTTAAGGAAAAAAAAAAAAGGAACAAGTTCAACGGAGAGAAGAATGAATGTAATGACTTAAAAAAGATTTCAGACAGTACTGTTTGCTCCTTGTTGTTTTAGGAATAGTAATACAAGCGAGCAGGGTTTAGATGATTATCCTTAAGTCCCTTATAAACCTTTACCATTTTAACATACTTGAAAATTAGCTTGGAATATCCAACTTATCAGTATCTCACTTCCCAGAAGACTTATTAATAAGTGCATAATCTTAAATAGTGAGAACACCTCATTGGATGAAGATCAAACATAGGTGGTTGAAGTTCTCCAAGTTCAATTGCAGTTATTCCTACTGCCCAGATATCACAGAGTTGGTTGTAGCCACCATTCTTTTCTACTGCTGCAACTTCTGGGGCCATCCTAGAAGGAATCAGTGAATATATCATTTTCATTTTTAAAAAATTATATGAAATCTGCTACTTTTGTCTTCACTAGACTTCCTGGAGGAAAAGGAGCTGAGAGACATTTGCTAAGAAGAAACTTTATTTTAAAAGACTTATAAAGACCTCATCCATACACAGACACACACATTCTTTAAATTCATTATTTAAAAATCTTGAATTCTCTTCTCTGAATACTAGTGCTCTGAGGAAAAAATCGTGTTGTCTTATTTCAGTTTCTGTTTTGTAAATCTTGTTATATAATATGGGAAAAGAAAAAGAACACCTAAATCCTTGTGAAGGTTAGAGAAAAGTTCCTAAAGGAGGTGAGACTTAAAGAATGAATCATCAGGGAGCTAGCTAAGAGCAGTAGGAAGTTGGGACATTTTAATCCGATGAAACAAGTGTAAATGAAGGGAGACAAGAAGAGAGCATGCAGTATCTGGAGAAGTGATAGGACAGTGCTACTCAATGTATGATATGGGGCATAAATTGCTTGCTGTGAGTCTGTGATAAGTATAGAAATTCAGAGTAAGCACTTACTCTCATCAAATACATAATCATTTTTTAGTTTGTAATTTTTAATTTATTTTACTGAAAGGTCATTCATTACAGTTTGAGTGGGACAATAAAGAATTTGAAAAATGAACATCAGAGATGGTGCTAGATGGACCATGAATGGCCTACTGATTATATAAGAAATTCAGACTTTACTGTGAAAATAAAAGGTTAATTATGGGGGTAAGCTTGATCTAAAACTCATGTCAACATGAAGGACAGTGTGAGAGGAGGTGAAACCAGCATTATGCAGATGAATTAGATTATTTCAAAAACACAAGGGAAAAAACAAAGGATTTTTGAAGGAAGTGGCAGAGGGGACAGAATAAAAGGGGTTGGCTATAGAGAATGATGTGAGTATAAAATGCTTATGCATATACAAGTATAGCTATTACCAAACAGCTGTTTTGAATATATACAAGACTGAACGTCAACTGAGTAGTGGAACTGGAGTTATCTACTTGGCAGTTAGTGATGTATAATGATGGTATCTGAAGTTATAAAGCATAGATGATATTGCTCAGGAGAAATATTCTTTTATTTTTTTAACTAGAGGCCCAGTGCACGAAATTTGTGCATGGGGGTGGGGGGGTCCCTTAGCCCTGCCTGCACCCTCTGCAATTTGGGACCCCTACACCTATTTCTTATCTAGCTAACCTCTTCACATTTAAAAAAATTAACTGAAATACCACCTACTCTAGGAAATCCTCTTTGAACAAACCTCTTTACAATCTGTATTAAGTATTTTCATAGTATATCATTCTTTTTCTTTAACAGCAACTTAAAGTGGATGCAATGTGGTTCTCATTCTTGCATCTGAATTTTTTCTTCTTGCTCTTGTAATAGCAAAGCTTATCCAATTTACTTTTGCCCCTCAAGGGCTTATATTTGGTTCAGTTTCTAGTTGGCTCCCTGTCTTTTTTTTTTAAGCAATAAATTTGGGTTGTGATAGTAAGCCTCACTTGTAATCAAGCCTGTAGGTCTCCCTATCTGAATATTTCTATAATACCTATCACTTTAGCATACCAGAGATTGTGTTCATTTATAGAAAATAACAAATGTCACCTGATCATTTGATCTTCTAGTAATATTTTATAGCAAGATGTATTATTCTAGTAATTTAACTATTACAAAACGGAGGCGTGCAGAAATAAATCACATTGAACAATAAAGAATGACTCAAATATCAAAGCATAGTACACTTAGGGCCTCCCTTGTCCTGTGCCTCAGATATCATAGCATATTACACAGTTCACATGGAACTCAGTTTCTGTTAAAATAGAAAGGGATCCCATACTCATGAAGCAGCTACTTCCACACATATTTTTTTTTATTTAAGTCAAAGCACATACTCTTTGTACTAATTGTTGGGAAATCACCCTAGCACTTGCCTCTGTTCCTCTCTGTACTGTTGCCTTACATTCTGATGTCATTACTGTGCTTTATCATCCACTCGCTCTAATAAGATTGTGAGTTATTTAAGGGCAGAGATCATGACTTGAGCTTGTCTGTTCCCTGTCATGGTGCCTAGATAAATACTCAAATGCCATCCAGTCCAAATGACTGTGATGAGAGAGGCCCACCATTGCTGGAGATCTCTGATTTTTATTTAAGGGGCCTCACTTGTTCTGCGCCTTTACAGAAAGGTGAGTAGTGTCTGAGGGAATTTGAGGAAACCCAGACAGAATTCTCCTCCTAAAAGATTTTGCTAAGCTGGCGCCCAGGACCACCAGGCATTTATCCAATTAAAACCCGGACACACAGCAATAACATAGGCACTGGTCTCCTACTGCTAATGCCTAGGGATCAAACCCCAGCCTGCAGGAACTCACCCCCTCAGTCAGGACCGGGCCGCTGGGAGGACCTGGGCTGGTGCTCCTAACTCTCAGGAGAGGGAGACTTCCCATGGCTGCAGGCTAGAGGTTCCGGACTCCACGCCATCCACCCAAAAAGGTCCATAGTGCAGGCTGGTCAGTGGAGCGGCTTCTTCGCCTGGGATCATGGGAGGCCTGGCCTGGCCTGGCCTGTTTGCCCCGTGATGGGCTTGGGGGCGTGGACCTGGGCTGCTGCTTGGTGCCGGTGCATGCGTAAGCAGCAACAGGGCGGGAACATCCGCTTGGCACCTGCGCCCGTAGGCCCGGAGTGGCCAGGGGCATTCTGGGACTGTGGCTGCTCAGGGCCTATGCATGGGCCTACAGGCTAGGAGCAGCCTCCCAAGGATGTTCCCAGGACCCAGGCCACTCGGCACCTGCATATGCAAATTAACCTGCCATCTTTGTTGGGTTAATTTGCATACTCTCCAGATTGGCTGGTGCACATAGTGGAGGGACGGTCAATTTACATGTTTCTCTTTTATTATATAGGATGTTTACTATTTTAAAATTAATTTATGTTTATATTGAATACCCACAAGGTAGAAGTTGCTTTTATATGCACTTAGGTTACAAAAAGTTATGCAACAAATGTCTCTCAACTAAAATGTGGTTAAGGATATAAAATACATATACAGAAAATGCCAACATGTACATGCTCTCTGCAAGTACTAGATAGTAATAATGGGTATAGAAACAAAGAGAAGAAAATGATCACCATGGAGCAAGGTGACTGAAGGCAAATTTCATAGAGGAAGGAAGCTGAGCTAAAACCCAGAAAAAGCTTGTGGGTTTCATCTCCTCTGCCCACTGGAATCAGGTATTAGTGGCTAACTGCAGCACCAAGCTGACCAGGACTGTTGCACTTCCTGGTTCAGTGGAAAACAGAGATGTGACCCATCACTCAGCCATGGGTGAAGTAAGGCAGAGAGTATGCCACTCTTCAGACAGAACAGGACTTAAGGCAACTATACTAGGAAGGTAATAACCAATATCTAGAATAGTCAGTGTACAAAAAACTGATAATTTTGACTAAAGAAGAGTGTTGACTGGGAAGGACAGTCACAGAAAAGAGATTAAAGAGGAAATAGGCATGTGAAGAATGAAATTTTATAGGTGATCTAACTCACCTATTTTCTTTTAACTTTATTTAAATTGGGGCTTGTTTCTGTGGTTAAAAGTAGTATGTGTTGACTGAAGAGAATTTGGAATATATGACAAAATATGGAAGAAAATAAGTTAACAATTATACCATCCAAAGAGAACCACTATTTCACATATTTTATCCATGAATTTAAAACACACACACCTTCTATAAAATGGTATAATAGTGCATATGCTTTTAATCTTCCTTTTTTAATTAACATTATATCATGAGCCTATACACTAATCATTCATCTTTTACAACAGGATTTTTAATACCAGCAATTTATTCCATTAATTTGAATGAATGTACATAATTTCCTTAACTAATTTCTACTGGATATATATATATATATTCCCTCTATTTTTTGTTATTAAAGTATTTGATAAAGTTCTTAATATGTAAATCTGTATGTCTCTGATAAATTAATACAAGCAGAATTGAGACTAGAACATAAAAATTACTTAAGGTTTATGAAAAAAATTGTTGCCAAATTATCTTTCAAAACTGTTCTACCGATTTCTACTTTCATTATCAAACATTTAGTGATAGTGATAGATATTACCCATGATTCCAAATATTTTCCAACTTGATAGAAAAGAGTGCAATTGTTTATTTAATTTGCATTTTTGGTCATAATTGGGGGAAATGTTTTTCTTATTTTATGATATCTTATATGTATGATTTTAATATCTCTGCTTCTAAGGAAACACTCTTTATTGTCTTATTAAGAACTTACATATTGTCCTAGCCAGTTTTTCTCAATGGTTAAAGTGTCCGAAGTTCCCCAGACTGGGTAGGGGCGCATGTGGGAGACAATCAATGTGTCTCTCTCACATCATATTGATGTTTCTCTCTCTATTCCCTCCCCCTGCCCCCATCTCCTCCTTCCCTTCTACTTTCTCTAGAAAGCAATGGAAAAATATATCCTTGGGTGAATACTGAAAAAAAAACCACTTACATATTAAAGATATTAAAACCTAGTTTGTCACATTTTAGCCATTACTTCCTGGTTTGTTACTTGCTGTTCCCTTTTAAGTGGGTGGACATATAATAACTTGAAATTTTCATGTAGTTAAATCTATCAATTTTTCCCTTTAGTATTTTATGCCAAGAAAGGCTTACTCAACTCTTTTTAAATTTATTTTTATTAATTTCAGAGAGGGAGAGAGAGAGTGACAAAAGCATCAATGATGAGAATCATCAATTGGCTGCCTCCTGCACAACCCCTACTGGACATTGAGCCCACAACTCATGACGGGAATGTGCCCTGACCAGGAATCAAAACTTGACCTCCTGGTTCATGGGTCAATACTCAACCATGAGAGCCACATGGGCTGAGCACGGGCTACTCAACTCTAGTCATTGATACTTCTTTTGGTTTTAGTTTTATATTTGACTATTTCCATATACAATTTATTTTGATATTAATATGAGGTATAGAGGTACTTACATTTCTTTCCAAATAAAATATTACCCAAATAATATCAGTAAAATATCCAAAATTTCATCAAACATTAAATGGCACCATTTATAATACTCATTAAATGTAATTTTACATATTGAAATTTATTACTAGGCTTTTTATTATATTTCAGTTATCTGTCTTCACTAATGAAAGCAGTGTTAAATGAATTTATTTTTTAATTTTTTAAAATTGATTTTAGAGAGGTAGAGAGAGAGAAACATCAATGCGAGAGAGAAACATCAATCGGTTAAGTTGCCTTCTGCAAACACCCTGACCAGGGATGGTACCCACAACCTGGGTACCATCAACCTGGGTACCAATGTGCCCTGATTGGAAATTGAACAGGAACCTATCAGTGCACAGAACGATGCTCAACCAAGTCACAGCGGCCAGGGCTGAACGCAGTGTTTTAGAAAGATTATTTTGTCAGTAACTGGTAAGATGCATTATGAGTAGGGTAGGATGCATGAGTTTTAACAAACAGATAGCAAAGTCCAAGATTAAAATAGAAGCAATACCAAAAGAAAGGGTAACAAAATGACAAGAGATTGTAATATGAGTCTTTCTTTTGAAACTCTCATACAAATGAGTGCTCTCAATACAAGATCCCAGAGATGGCAGGAATTATTAGAATTTTAACACTGGGTTAATTTTAACATTTCCCAAACCAACTAGAATTATGATAGTATCAAGGAACATACAAGCCTTCAGACTTCCTAAAGAAATGAAAATGCATAAAATTCAATTATAATATAAATTTGTCTTACCAGTAAGGGGTGCCAATGAAAGATTTTCTCTTTGCAATGGTAGCTGTTATTTTTGCAGCTACACCAAAGTCAGCTGGTGGGGAAAAAAATAAAACAGAAAATTTTAGTTCTTTTCAATAAAAGCATTAACATTTCTAAGTTTCATCCTTAGGCTTGACATTATTAATAATTGAGATAGTAATGCTAGGAAAATATATAAAAATTGAATACTTAAATTCCTTCTTGCTTGATTTATAACACACCCATTAAAAGAAAATAATTTACTGGTGTTTTACTAGAATGAAAATGTACATTATTAAGGAAAAAGTTAATAAAAATATTTTTATGACAAGCACATTAAAGTTAATTTGAGCCCAACCAGTGTGGCTCAGTGGTTGAGCATTGACCCATGAACCAGGAAGCCACGGCTTGAGCCCAAGTCAGGGCACATGCTGGGGGTTGAGGACTTGATCCTCAGTTGGGGTGTGCAAGATACAGCCCATTGATGATTCTCTCTCATCACTGGTGTTTTTATCTCTCTCCCTCTCCCTTCATCTCTCTGAAATCAATAAGAACATATGTTTTTTAAGTTAATTTGAAAAATATAGCAAAAAATAAAAGACCCACCTGAATTCCTTTTATTCTAACACAACCAGGTTAGTATTTTGGTGCTATTATTTTAAAAAATGTTTTTTGAGTGTACCCTGGTGGGAGGGAAGTTAGTGAGCTTTGGCCAAGCAAAAAAGTTCTTTTTCTATGTATAAACATTGTTATTGTTGTTGCTAAACATGGTTGTAAAAAACTAAATACAAATATAGTTCATTTTTGTCATGTAACAGATCACGGGATTACTCTTACTCTTCTTAACTATTAATTTGTTTTAAATCCTCACCCAAGGATATGCTCTTATTGATTTTAGAGAGAGAGGAAGGGAGAAACATCAATTGATCACCTCCTGTACACGCCCTGACAGGGATGGAACCCGCAACTTTCCGGTGCACAGGTTGACGCTCCAACCAACTAAGTCACCTGGCCAAGATGACTGACTGAATAATGTTTCTTAAGTGGATTTATCACAACTTAACAGTTTTCCTATTGCTAAAACTATGTTCTTATTTTCTTCTATTACATATAATATTATGATTAACACTTCTGTGAATATGTATTTTTTTATCTTTAGAATTAATCTCTTTAAACTGAGTCTCAGGAGTAAAATTGCAGGGTCAAACAACGAACATGGTTCTTGGCATGATTATTAAACTTGTCTAATATTAAATTTAAAATTTATTAAAATTTTGGAAAAATGTTAGAACTTGAAATAACGTACCTAATTTTACATCACCATGATCTGTCAATAAAATATTTGCACCCTAAAACAAAAATACAAATACTATTTAATTAGTATCATAAAATTCATTCCAATAAAATTATCAATTATCAATTTAAACATATTAAATATACTTACTTTGATATCTCTATGCATTTTGCCTTTAGTATGCAAATAGGCAAGACCCTAAAATTAAAAAAATAAAACGTGGCATTAGCAAAATTGCAAAACTGATGCCTAAACTTCCTGCTTGAATTCTTATTGAATAAGAATAACGAAAATGTCTTTCTGGTGGCAAAAACCCCCCGATGGGTTTCTAACTGTGAGAGGGCACAGGCAGGGCTGAGGGGACCCCCCCACACACCCGTGCACAACATTCTAGTAATAATAAAAACATAAAAATGATTGATCATTGCCAAAACTGGTTTGACTCAGTGGAGGAGCGTTGGCCTGCGGACTGAAAGGTCCCAGGTTCGATTCCGGTCAAGGGCATGTACCTTGGTTGCAGGCACATCCCCAGTGGGAGCTGTGCAGGAGGCAGCTGATCGATGTTACTCTCTCATCGATGTTTCTAAGTCTCTATCTCTCTCCCTTCCTCTCTGTAAAAAATCAATAAAATATATTTAAATAAAATGATTTATCATGATTTCATACTTGTTATTTTTACTAATCAATGTTTACTATAAGATTTCAAAATCATTTCTGATAAAAAATCAGAAATATTTTACTACTAGAGGCCTGGTGCACGTCGTGCACTCGGGGGATGTCTGACTGACGGCTTAAGGCTTAAGCCGTCAGTCAGTCAGACACCCTTAGCGCTGCCGTGGAGGCAGGAGAGGCTCCTGCCACTGCTGCTGTGCTCGCCAGCAGTGAGCTCTGCTTCTGGATGAGTGGCGCTCCCCCTGTGAGAGTGCACTGACCACCAGGGGGGCAGCTCCTGCATTGAGCATATGCCCCCTGGTGGTCAGTGTGCATCATAGCGACCTGTCATTCCACATCCCCTGCAGGCCTGGTCCCCCCTACTGCCCTCCCCTGCAGGCCTGGTTGCCTCTAACTGCCCTCCCTCCCATTGCTGACCTGTTCTCCTCAACTGCCCTCCCCTGCTGGCCTCATGACCCCCAACTGTCCTCCCCTGCCAGCCTCATGGCTCCCAACTGCCCTTCACAGCTAGCCTCATGGCCCCCAACTTCCCTCCCCAGCTGGCCTCATGGCCCCTAACTGTCCTCCCAGGCCGGCCTTCTCACCCTCAACTGGCCCCCCCACTGGCCTTCTCACCCCCAACTGCCCCTCACTGCCAGCCTGTTCGCCCCCAACTTCCTCCCCTCCTGACCTGATCACCCCTAACCCCC
>NW_006298049.1:316732-329449 GCF_000327345.1 Myotis davidii
AGAAGAGAGAGAAACATCATTCAGCTGCCTCCTGCACACTCCCCACTGGGGACGTGCCTACAACCAATCAGGATTCCCTTGACCGGAATCAAACCTGGACCCTTTGGTCCACGGCTGACGCTCTATCCACTGAGCCAAACCAGCTAGGGCTCATGGTCAATCTTGTTTCATTCTGACCCTCACATACCACACACTCCCCCTCCACCACCATATTATTCTTATTTCATCAATTAGTCATATTTCATCGACTAAGACAGTGACTTTAAAAAAACATACATAACGACAATGATATTATTATACCCTCATAATGAACAATTATTTAATACTATAAAATATCCAGTATTCACAATTTAAAGAGGGATTCAAACAAGGTTTGTACACTACAATTTGTTGAAATGACTTCTAATCTATAGAATCCTGTGTCTTATCTTATTACTGTTACCTTGTAAGTTTTTTTTAAAGAAAGTGCTGTTTATCATGTGCAGTCTCTCAGGATTTGGATTTTGCTAATTACATCCTAATGATGTTGTTTTACATGTTTTTCTGACCCCTGTATTACCACTAAATTAGCACTTATATCTAGGGTCTTGATGAGAATTAAGAATGAATTATTTTGGTAAAATTATTTCATGGGTGGTGCTATATTAGTCAGAGTTTAGTCAGGAGACTAAAAAAAACACGTAAGTTATTTGAACTATAGGACTAAAAAGGAAGAATGAGAGCCATCAAATATTACAGCAGCAGCGACTGCAGGAAGCTGCTACCAAAACTCTAGGACCTGGGGGAGGAGGGTAGAGGAGAGGCAGGAATTATTAAAACTTACAAGCCTGGACAAAGAGTCTTGTAGAACTGAAATTGAGATATCTGAGAAGGTGTTAATGTCCACTAGAAATTACACAATGTCTGGCTGTCTTTTAGTGATATTAACAGCCACTGATACTGATCTGATTTCTGTCATAATAGATCATTTCTGAATTTTCTAGAATTTATGTAAAAGAAATCATTCAGCATATTCTTTTTTGTCTGGCTCTTTCACAATAATTAATATGACATTCCTTGTAATGTATATATCAATACTTCATTCTTCTTTATTACTGAGTCCATTATACAGATATACCAAAATTTGTTTATCCATTTACCTATTGACAGACATTTGGGTTGTTTCCTGGTTTTGGCTATCTATAATAATATAAGCATAATATGCTAATTAGACTGGACAATCTTCCAAATGAGGGAAGCCCGGGTTCTGGGTGCCAGAGGGAAGCCAGTGCCGGCAGCCGGGGGAAGGAAGGCCTACTTTTGCATGAATTTTGTGCATCAGGCCTACAGTTATAAATAAATCTTCTGTGAAGATTCATGCACAGTTGTTGCATGATTTTTTCCCTCATGGGTAAATACCTAGCAGTGTTAACAACTGGATCATACAGTGGTACAAGTTAAACTTCTGGTGAATGCCAAACTGTCTTTCAAAGCAGCTGTACAATTTTACATTGAAACCAGAAGTGCATGAGAGTTCCCGTTAATCCACATCCTCACCAACCTTCCTAAGTCAGTTTTTTTATTTTTTATTTTAGCCATTCTAATTGGTGTGTAGTGGTATTTCACTGTGGCTTTAATGCACACTTTTTAAATAACTAATGATATTGAGCATCTTTTCCATCCATATATCTTCTTTGGTGAAGTGTCTGGTTAAGTCTTTTGTCCATTTGCCTATTGGGTTGTTGTTTTCTTATTGAATTTTGAGAGTTCTTTAGATACTGTGGATATAAGTCCCTGGTCAGGTATATTATTTGCAAATTTCTACTTTTAGTATTGTCCTTTTATTCTCTTAACAGTGTCTAAGAAGAGAGTTTTAGTTTTGACGAAGTATAATTTAGCAAGTTTTTATTTTATGGATCATGCTTTTCCTGTTATGTCTGAAAAGGCTTTGCTTAACTCAACATTGCAAAATTTTCTCCTCTGTCGTGGTATTTGAGTCAACACATCTGTCTCAGCCTGCATTTGTGTTTATTCAATTCACAGGATTTTAAGGATATGTATAAGCATATTTGTTTAACCTTTATTTCTAAATGTCAACTACAAAGATAAAAGTTCAACAGTATTCAGGTAAGTACTTTCTTCATTTCTTAAATCCAATTTTATTCATTACAAATAGGTACAAGCATCTGCCTGTCTTATTATATCTTCTACTTTGTGCCTGAGCATTTATTTATTAAAGTACAAATTAATTCATTATAAAAATATTTTTTCCTTTCACTTCTAGAATTTCTAGTATAGAAATCCAAGTGATTTTGTATATTGATCTTGAATCCTGCAACCTTTCTAGCTATACTTATTAGCTCTAGTAGCTACTTCGTAGATTCAATTCCATTTTCTACATAGATAATTTTATAGTGAATAAAAACAGTTTTACTTCTTACTTTCTAATATGGATGCCTTTAATTTCATTGTTTTTTCTTTTTGAAATGGACAAAATCTCTAGCACAATGTTGAAAAGAAGTTGTGAGAACAGACACATTGCCTGGATTGACCTTGGTGTAAAAGCATCTAATCTTTACAATTCAGAATGACACAGTTGTAGGTTTTTCATAGCTGCTCTTTATCAAGTTAAACAAGTTCCATTCTATTCCCAGTATACTGAGAACTTTTATCACAAATGAATGTTGGATTTTGCTAAATGCTTTTTCTGTGACTAGACAATCATGTGGTTTTTCTTTTTGTTTGCTAATATGGACAATTACTTGAAATGATTTTTGAATGTTAAAACAACATTGCATTCTAGGATACTGCCCTCCACACCGCCTTATTCACGATGTATTATCCTTTTTATATACATGAACTGCCTTTGTTAATATTTTATTTTCCTTTTTAATTTCTGCATCTATGTTTATGAAGGACTAGAGGCCCAGCGCACGAAATTGTGCGGGTAGGGTCTAGGCCTAGCCTGTAATCAGGGCCATCTTCTGCCCATTTGCCAGTCCCCGGGCCCAACGGCCCATCGGCTGCTGGGGCGGGTAGGTTACAGGCGCGCCCTGCAGCTTCAGTCAGTGCCGCAAGCCCCAGGAGCAGCGGCAGCGGCGGTAGCCAGTGGCGGCGGTGGCACCCATGTGAACGGCCCTGAGCGGGCAGCATGTTCCACCAGCGGCTGGTCCGGCGCATGCACATGGAGGTGAAGTCACCAGCGCCCACTTTCCCACCGGCCTGAGCCCCAGAGCAGCCAGGGATGAACTGGGGATCTCAGTGGCCTGACAGCCAGCCAGGTCCTCCTGCCACCCACCCCAGTTCCCTGGCTCACCATTGCTGATCCATCAGAGCCTGTGGGCCGGGGGGAGGGACCAACTTTTATTATATAGGATATTAGTCTGCAGTTTTGTTCTCTTGTAATGTCTAACTTTGGCTTCAGATCAATGCTGGCCCATAAAATGATTCAGGAGGTATTCTCTATTCTTCAATTTTCTAGAAGATTTCATATAGAATTGGCAGTATTTCTTCTTTAAATGTTTAATAGAATTTATCCATGACATCATCTAAGTTGGAGATTTATTTGTGGGAATAGATATAAACTATTCAGATGATTTCTAACTGACTGAGCTTTGGTAGTCTGTTAGGAAATTTTCTATTTCATCTAAGTTGTAGGCTTTATTGGCATAAAGCTGTTCTTAACATTCCTTGGGTATTGATTATCCTATTATTCTCTTAATATGAGTAAATTCTCATAATATTAGTAATTTGTGTCTCCCCTTTTTATTTTTCTTAATCACTGTGGCTAGTCGTTTATCAATTTTATTAATCTCAAAGAACCATATTTCTGTTTCAATGTTTTGCTCATGTTTCCTGCTTCCTATTTAAATGATTTCCACTCTAATCTTCATTATTTTCTTTCTCTGCTTACTTTGGGTTTAATTTGCTCATCTTTTTCCAGTTTCTTAAGATGGAAATTGAGGATGTTGTTTTCAGAATTTTCCTTCTTTCTAGAAGAGCTTAAAACACCTTTTTAGTGTTATAAACATTCCTCTAAGTACTGCGTTACCAGCATCTCAAATTTTGATGAGTTGTGCTTTCATTTCATTGGTTTTAAAATACTTTTTAGTTTCTCTTTTGATTTCTTCTTTGACTCTTACATTACTTATTAGTGCTTTATTTAGTTTGATTTCTAATTTAATTGCATGTGGTCAGAGAAAATACTTTGTATTACTAAAATCCTTTTAAATGTATTGAGACATATTTTATGGCCCAGAATATAGTCTATCTTGGTAAATGCTCTATGGACACTTAGAAAAGCACATGCATCCCATTGTTGTTGGACTAAAATGTCAGTAAGGTCAAGTTGGTTGATTGTGTTGTTCAGATTTTCTATATACTTACTGATTTTCTGCCTATTTGTTCTACAAAATTATTGAGAGGGGTACTGGACTGTGCATTAATCTATTTTTCCTTACAGTGCTATGATTTTTGCTTATTTATTTTGAAGCTGTGTTTTATTAGGAACATAAATATTTAGGATTGTTATGCTTTTTGATAAAATTACTTTCTTTAGTAATAGTTTTTGCTCTGAAGTCTACTTTCTCTGACATTAATATGGCCACTCAGCTTTGTTTTGAATAGTTAGTATGGTATATCTATTTCTTTTCTTTTAACTTTCGATCTATTTGTCATTATAAAAGTATTTTCTTGTAGGCAGCATCTAGTTATGTTTTGCTTTATTCCATTCTGACAACTTCTGTCCTTTTTTCTTTTTATAAAAACATACCTATTTAATAAAACTGTATATACAGGGTGTCCCCCCAAAATGTATACACATTTTAACAGCTGATGGCTCAATTTTGAAAATAAAATGTATTTTAATAAAAACTGCCTTTGTAATTATTCAAAGTGTGTGTATACATATTTTGGACACCTATATTTAAGGTGTACATGATAATTTGATTCCTTGAGTCAAAGTAGTTAATATATCATCTCCTCACATAGTTGCTATGTTTGTGAAGAAAGCACCCGAAATCTATTCTCTTAGCGTATTTTCAGTATAGCAGTATTAACTTTAGTCATCATGCTATACATTAGTAATTAATCAATCTATATGATTGCAACTTTATACTCTGATCAACATCTCCCCATTTTTCTTCCCCAACTTTGCCCAGACCCTGGTAACCACCATTCTACTTTTTGTATCTGTAAGTTCAACTAGGTTCTACAGATAAGTAAGATCATGTAGTATTATTTGTCTTTCTGTTCCTGGCTTATTTCACTTAGCAAAATGTTCTCCAAATTCATTTGTGTTGTCACAAATAACCAGATTCCCTCTTTTTAGGATTGAACTAGAGGCCCGGTGCATGAAAATTCATGCACTGGAGGGGGGTGTCCTCGGCCCGGCCTGCCCCCTCTCACAGTAATAGTTTTTGCTCTGAAGTCTACTTACTCTGACATTAATAATCATATAGATTGATTAATTACTGTGAGAGGGGGCAGGTGACCTGGTGATCAGGGGAAGGTGATGCCCCATCACACCTCTGCTGCTGCCACTGCCGGCAGCGCAAGCCTCAGGAGGCCCTGGTTACCTGAGCCTCGGGCGGCCCTGGGCAGCTGGGGGGCTGAGGGGACTGGGGGGCTCTGGAGGCAGGCACGCGGAGTAGCCGGGCCCGCCGGGGAGCAAGCTCGGCCTTGCCATGTGCCTGCTGCCCCAGCAGGGCTGAGGGGACTGGGCGCCGCCATCTTGTGGCTGTGGGCGCCGCCATCTTTGAGGGCATGGCAGTCAATTAGCATATTCCCTCTTTATTAGATAGGATAATATTGTGGTGTGTGTGTGTGTGTGTGTGTGTGTCACACCTTCTTTAACCATTCAGAGGTGAAAATTTGTGAAAATAATAAAATTTTTAAATTGGAACTAATCTTCGAGGCCATCCCTTCCAAAGACTCATTTATCCTTGAGGAACTAGAACTATAGAAGAAATTTTGGTCATAAACCAGAGCAAGAATGCAAATGCAAGTTACTGTTTCCATTCTGTACTCTGTCCATTACTATACAAGCAATGACCTTTGCAAATTAAAATATAAAAAATTTAATCTGTCAATAATTCTTTGCTATGAGTATATGATTAGCTTTGTATTGTATGTAGATACAAAGAGATTTCTGTTATGTGAATGTTAAGAAATATATATATATACACACATATACACATATATATGTATATATATATATAAACACACACACACACATATATGGAATTTCCTTTCATATATCTAACAGTAAGATTTAACATGGTATGTCTTTTAAAGCATGTGGAAACCAAATCTTTTTAAAATGACTAGAGCTTTCTCTGAAATCAGGTCAATCTCCTCTATATGGAAGAACACACAGAACCATTTATTACATTCTGAACAAACTTTACAATCTAGGAAATGTAAGGATAGAAGCGTCAATTAATAATGATCAGTTGTAAATTAACAAAATAAAAAACACAAACACTACAACTTAATAACCCTCTTCCTTTTTTAAATGCTTTAAAGTATATGAACAAAACTGTAAATTGCTAATTTTTTCAATGAGTAGTCTTTCAGGACACTGAAAAGATAGATATATTGGGATAAATGCTGCATACTGTATACTATGGAAGATTCACAACCTACTTTAACATATTAAAAGCACTCAGAGATCTGAAATAAAGAAATGACTGCATAATATGATATTTTCCAAGCTTTTAGAAAAAAGATTCTGCTCAAATAAACTCACAAAAATTCTTTACAAAAAATAAAAATAGATTTAGCTATCAATGATTCTTATTAATATCACACAGAATTAGGATTTCCAGACACCATTCTGGGTAATTGTAATGCTAATTTATTTTCTTTTGGGGGAAAATGGCAAAGACCACTGTGTACATCAGCATCAGCTTAAAAGAATTCCTATCAATCATTCATGAAAGAAATAACTAGGCTTACAGCATTACAATATGAGAAGTTAACAGAAAAAGATTGGTTTTCAAACTTTTTTGTGCACATCACCATTTTATAGTTTTCAATTGTGAAAGAACTGCCTTTTAGCTACATAAGTAAATATAGTACCTGTAAAGTTTCTCTGCATACATAGGCTATTTGCAATTCTGATAATGGTCCCGTAACTAGAAAGAAAAAAAAAAAAAGACCACATTGTAATACATTTGAGTACATCAGATTAAAAATAGTCTACTATTAATTTTTTAATTGATTTCAGAGAAAGGAAGGGTGAGAGAGAGATAGAAACATTAATGATGAGAGCATATCATTAATCGGCTGCCTCCTGCATGCCTCTACTGGGGATCAAGCTGGCAACCCAGGCATGTGCCCTGACCAGGAATTGAAGCCAACCTTTCAGTGCACAGGACAATACCCAACCAACTGAGCCACAAAGGCCATGGTAAGATATTATTTCTTTAGTATAATTCTTTACTACAGCTGTCAAAATAGAAAGGCTTGATCCAGGACCTTATCTAAGAGTTTAAAAAGCAGGCAGATCACTTCTGGCAACCAGATCTCTCCCTATTATGAAATACAAAATCCTTCTGCATGTACCCAATATTTGAAATCTAGAGTGGTGTGTGCTGACAGTGAAACCAAATGAGGTACTTCCTTTTAATCTTAAGAGAAATATTTTACTGCACATTTTAATCACTGATTCTCTTACACCTACTCTGAAACATAAACTTTTGATTCTTAGTAACCTGGGAAATCATAGTAAAAGAAGAAAAGTCATAGAAAATACTCTTTTAGTTTTTGTTTTTATTGATTTTTAGAGAGTGACAGGAAGGGGAAATGGAAAGGGAGAGGGAGAGGGAGAGAGATAGGGAAAAAGGGAAAGAAGGAGAGAGGGAGAGAAACACTTGATTATTTTGTATATTTGCAACTATGTGGTATTAATATTATTTTAAATAAAAAGAGTCAATCCCCACTCAGGGCACGTATAGAAGGCAACCTATCGATGTTATCTCCCTCTCTCTCTCACTTTCCCCCTTTCTCCCTCTCTAAAAAATAAAAAATAAAAAAAGAGGCAGTTGCCAGAGTTTAGACATCACAACCTTTTTTTGTCATGGCTTATTTATTGTGATAAAATTAGATTATATTTATTAATGCATAATTAAATAAGACATCTATACATTTATATTATAATTCAAATTTTTACTTATGAGTCCCACTTCTCCTCCCTAGAGGTAATGACTTATCAATTTGATATGTTTCCTTTTATTTTGGTGTGCATTGACATTCGTACGTATACTTTTAAAAAGTCTAAGTATGATTATGTTATACAAATTTTTTCATGATTCATTTTTTCCATTTAAAAAAATGTCCTTGCCCTGGCTGGTTTGGCTCAGTGAGGAGAGCATCGGCCTGCGGACTGAAGGGTCCCAGGTTCGATTTCGGTCAAGGGCATGTACCTGGGTTGCGGGCACATACCCAGTAGGGAGTGTGCAGGAGGCAGCTGATCGATGTTTCTCTGTCATCGATGTTTCTAACTCTCTATCCCTCTCCCTTCCTCTCTGTAAAAAATCAATAAAATATATTTTAAAAAATGTCCTTGGGGCAATATACCCCAGACAATATAAATGGAACTACTGCATCTTTTTAACTGCTTCACAGTATTCCATATTATAGATGCAGTGTATATTTAACCTCTGCTCTATTGACTGACAAAAATTTGACCTCTACGATCTACATATATTATTTCAATGACTATAGCACTTGTTTTTAGAAGTACTACGGTTTCATTTGTAAACTGCATCTGTAAATTGCATGAAATTTGATAAGGCTTTCAATATAAAGATTTCAGCATAGAAACATTAAAAAAGACTCCTTAAATATTTAAAAATACATCATAAATTATACAGCACATGGTTGCAATAGTTTTACTATTCTCTATCCAGTTAAATAAAGTTATTTTATAAAGATCTATGCTTAGTCTCATAAACTCTAGAAATTCAGGAAATTGTCAACAACAAAACAAACTGGAAGCTAAACTATAGAGACAAAAGAAAAACTATTTCTACATAATATTATGAGGCAAAATCAAATTCAACTAAAAAAAAACTCCCTAAATTAACAGAATGCTAAACAAAAATATTATAGCAACAACTAAATTGCTTTCCTAGATAGCAGGTTAAAATATTAAGATACATACATAATTTATTTTATGAGAGAATTACCCTTTGCATTTTAATTCTTACTTACAAGGAAGTTTAGGCAGTTTTATTGGTAGAAAAAATACTTTCCTAAAAGACTACATCTAAAAAGTAAAATTTGGATTGTTCAAGTACACTTGACTTTCTCAGTGCAGGCTCCAACAAATTTAACTGAATAAACAAAAAAATTAAATTTAAATTTCTTTTATGCAATACTCCAAAAACAGAACAGATGAGTATAAAACAGTAAATCTACCTGTTAATATCCCTGATTAACTAGACATGTCAAACAACAACCATTAAAATCAGAGTCAGTCTCAAAATACAAAAACAAATTAATAGTACCATGGTAAATATCTTGAAGTGATCCGCCACCACAGTATTCCATACAAATCCATAGTTTTTCCCGACTAATATGAAAGAGAAAGAAAAGTATATTAGCTAGTAATTCTCAACCACTCACAACTGTGAAGGCTCAGTATACCAAGATTAGGATGAATTATTTTAACAGAAAATTGCCCTGGCACTCTCTCTTTTATTTTTCCTTTTTACTGAATTAATTGGGGTATAGCAATCTCCCTTCAAGCTACAGAAAACATACTGACTTCAGCATTGTTCCCATCTTACATAGTTTGGTATATGACAACTTTTATAAGCTAAAACACTTACTTGTAATCATTCATATTTTATTAAGGTGGCCAGATAAGGCATAATTGCATAAATGGAGGTGTTACTATTAATAGAGGGAAACAATAAGAGAACCTAAGAAATTTTAGAACTTTAGACAATATAATTTTTAAAATTTATATGTATAATAGCACTGACATAAAAAGGAGGGAGAGTGGTAGCAAAGAAATACAAAGAGAGATTAGAATCTTTTTTTTTTTTTTTACCTGAGATAGCTCCCAAAGTAGGCAACAATGTTGCAATGTTTACATTCTTTAACCATAAATATTTCTTGCTGAATCAAAGAAAAATCATCTCCTGAAAAACAAAATAATAACTTGGTCATCATGTTAGATTTTGAGTCTCTATAAATGGGAAGAAGGATGGAAAACTTTACAATAAATATTAGAGATGAGGAATTCTTAATACTTCAAAGGGAATGTAAACTGGTACATTCTTTCTATAAAACCAGAAGCCATAATAATGTACAAAATCTTTGAACTCATAATTTTGCTTTAAAAATTTTTTTCTTGAGATATGCAGATAAATGTTCTCTACAGTGTGACTTAACAATTAGAGAATGATTAACTTATGGTATAGTTATAGATATAATATAGTTAAAAACAGGTTTGGATATGAAAATATGTTCATGATATATTAAGTGTAGGGATATTTTATATAATTATGTAAGTACATATGTATATAGAAAAAACATTTTAAAAACGTATACCAGCCAGCACCAGTTTGGCTCAGTGGATAGAGCGTCAGCCTGCGGACTGAGGGGTCCCAGGTTCGATTCCGGTCAAGGGCATGTCCCTTGGTTGCGGGCACATCCCCAATAGGACATGTGCAGGAGGCAGCTGATCGATATTTCTCTCTCATAGATGTTTCTAACTCTCTATCCCTCTCCCTTCCTCTCTGTAAAAAATCAATAAAATATATTTTTTTAAAAAAAAGTAAAAAAAAAATAAAAACGTATACCATATTTATGTCTGGGTAGTAAAATTAAAAGTAATTTTGCTTTCTTCTTTTGATTTGCATTTTCCAATCTGTCTATCACAAACCTATATGAGTTAACAGGAAATAGTTATATTAACATGAAATATTATTTATGGGAATTTATAGTTGTTAGATACATTTTGGCACCCATTATGCCCCATATGGGGCTCTTGCCCCTCCTGGCGATTTTCTTCTCTCTCTAAAATCAATAAAAAGACATTAAAAAAATAAAGATCTTTTGTCTTAAATATTGTGCAATTTCACCATTACATTTGCACATGGGCATTTCTTATTATTTATTCTGGTTGAAATTCTTAAATATTTGGTGTTTTCTCTGAGTTCTGAAAAATTTTCAATAGAAATGCTCCAAATGCCTTTGTCAAATTGTTTCCTTAATTAGACCTAAGTTAGATCTTTTCACTCTATCTTGCACTTATTTTATATTCTTCCATATTTTTGCTTCTTTGAGCTATATTTTGCATAGTTTCTTCAATCTATATCTAACTTTGTTACATCTATTGAATTTTAAATATATAATTATTTTTCATTTTCAGAACATCAATTTGGTTATTTTTCAAATCTGCTTGTCTTTCTTTTAGCAATTTATTACTTTTTATTCATAGTTTCAAATCATTCTTTTATTTTTCTAATCATATCGTATGTAGAGTATGTAATTCCAAAATCTGATGTCTTAATAGTTCTGTTCTGCTTGCTGTTTCTGCTGGCTCTTGCTCAAAGCACCTTAATTCCTTGTGTCTTCTGTGATTTTTGACTCTTGAGCTAATATTTCTTGGAGCTTTATGTGTGGGAATTCTTTCAAGCTTGAGTTAAAGTGAGAGACTATCTTAGCTTCTGCTATGTGACTGGGTGTGCCACTCAAGGACACATATGCAACTATTAATCCGAGAGTTTTTGTTTGTTTTTGCTAATCCTCACCAGAGGATAGCTGCCTCTTCAACAACCCCAGCCCTGGACACCGTTGGGTACACAGGCCAATGTGCAACACTGGCCAGGGCAAAAAAACCCCGAGGTTTTTAAAGCAACACACACAGTGCGATTCCAATTCAAGACAAGCAATATTTATTGTTGTTGTTTGCAGATGACATAGTACAATTATAGAAAACCCTAAAAATTCCTCCAAAAAGGATTAGAACTAATAAATTTGGTAAAGTAGCAGGATGTAAAATTAATAAAGAAATCAATTGCATTCTGAGCTACAGAAATTGTTAAATCATTTTTAGAAATAATTAAATAAATTAAAAATTGCCTAGGAATAAATTTAACTAAGGAAATAAAAGACCTGTACTCAGAAAACTCCAAGACACTGAAGAAAAAAACCAAAGACAATACAAACAAATGGAAGGATATACCCCAAACAGCCAAAGCAATATTGAAAAAGAATTTTCAATTGAGCAAAATGAACGAAGAATGCAAATAAATAGGACAGACAATTCTAACAAAACAATTTCTTTGGGATGCCAATCTTAGATTCTGAAAATTCAACTAAAGAGAAAAATCCTATCCATTTTAAATTCACTAATTTAGAACCTGGCATTGTAGTTCACCTTTTTTATTATATAGTAACAGAAAATATTTACATTTCAACTTTATCTTGTATTCAAAAACAAACTGGAATCTAACTGAAAAAGAGTACCCTAGAATTAAGTGATTTTTACCTATTTAAATAGCAGGAAATATCTAACCGTATTAGTTTTATATATCTACTAGAGGCCTGGTGCACAAAAATTTGTGCACTCTGGGGGGAAGGAAGGTCCCCTCAGCCCGGCCTGTGCCCTCTTGCAGTCTGAGACCCCTCAGGGGATGACCACCTGCTGGCTTAGACCCGCTCCCCGGGGGATTGGGCCTAAGATGGCAATCAGACATCCCTCTGGCAGCCCAGCAGCCC
>NW_006298049.1:329946-331507 GCF_000327345.1 Myotis davidii
CAGCGCAGAAGCCGGCAGCGGCAGGCAGGGAACCTTGGCTTCCTCCATCACTGGAGCAAGCAAGCCTCCTGTTTGCTTCAATTGCCTGGCTGCCTGCCGCTATCTTCGTTGGCAGTTAATTTGCATATCGCCCTGATTAGCCAATGGGAAGCGTGTTGGAGGTACGGTTAATTACCATGTTTGTCTATTATTAGATAGGATTATGTAAAAGAACATATTTGGGGGCTTTTGTGACCTTAAATTAACATTTTTCACCAATTCAGGCTAGAGCTTTCCAAATACTGAAGATAGTATACTAATGTTTTCCTCTACAGATTATTTTTAAAAATCGAAATTATTAGATTTTAAAATAGGAGCAAATAGCTAATAGCAAGAAGATAACACTTAACTAGGATAGCTGACATTTGTCCCATTTGGCCAAAGCCCCTACTTTGGAATTTCTTTGAAGAACATTAACAAGGCAAACTAAGAGCTGTTTAAATCTTTATAGACAATGACTTTTTAAAAATGTGTTCTTCTTTCTGTGCTTATCCAGGAAACAAGACAAAAGTGAGAAACGTTTTAAACATCTATTAAAAGATACTTAAAGATTCTTACTTATTTTTTTTAATATATTTTATTGATTTTTTACAGAGAGGAAGGGAGAGGGAAAGAGAGTTAGAAACATCAATGAGAGAGAAGCATCAATCAGCTGCCTCCTGCACACCCTCTACTGGGGATGTGCCCGCAACCAAGGTACATGCCCTTGACCGGAACTGAACCTGGAGCCCCTTAGTCCGCAGGCCGATGCTCTATCCACTGAGACAAACCGTTCAGGGCTCTTACTTTTTTTTAAAAACTGTTTACACTAATGAAATACATTTAACTTGTTATTTTATTTAAACATACTGAACTATTTCATGATTATTTCAATTTAGCATTTAAAAAAACAAGCAAGCAATCAAGCAAAAGTAGACTGCATTAATGACTCTGGTGGTAATTTTATTAAATTCCATCCCTGTAAGTAAGACTTACAGTTTTCAACAAACTATAATTTGCATAACTTGAAAATATTATCATATAGTTTCACCATAAAAGAAGGATAATTAGAAGAGAGGAGAGAGGGGAAGGGAAAGTAGGATTCTGATGATTAACTGTCCTAAGAATCTTGCTCCTGTTCTGGCTATTGGCTGCTACTAACTACAAACTTGTTTGAGCAAATGAACATCTGTAAATTGAGTTAGAGGGCTAGCTGAAATTCAGACAACGACAGGAAAACATGGTGATAAACATCATCATAATACCTGCCTCCTGTTCTGAGGTAGTTCTGATGCCAGAACAAAGAGATGGAAAATGCAACTAAAAATCAAAACAGTTATCACTAATATACATTATTTACTTTCAATACTAATCATTGGTATGTCAAACTTTATCTGTAAGATGGTATCATATTTATCTGTAAGATGGTATCATATTTAATAAGCAGCTACTATTAAAATGTAATACAGAAATGGTTAAATCATTTTTAGAAATAACAATTTGTGTGTAAAAAGAGTAAGAAAAACATAAGACATAGGAAGGA
>NW_006298049.1:331526-334913 GCF_000327345.1 Myotis davidii
TCAATTGTTTTTGTGACTAATTAAAAAACCAACTCTCTGTGCCAATTTATTTTTATTATTAACACTAATGTTCACTTTAGAATTTTTATGAGTATTAGGAAAAGCCTCAAAGGCAAATTATCAGTAAAATTTTAAATATAATATAAATGTAAATTGCCAGGGGTTAAGTCAGTAAATCAGTAATAAAATTCAAGGCTCTAAAATTACTGTAAACTTATTTTTATAAGTTTAATAATCTAAAATTATTTTTAACTGGGGTGAAAAGTATTATTGAGTTTATACCTGCAATTTCATTTACTTAAAAAAAAGGCTTGTTTATAATTAATCAGACATAAGGCTTTTTGTAAGTCATACTGGCAAATAATTATCTTTTCATGTCTAAAAACAATTCTAAACCAGCTCATCTGTTAAATCAATATAAGGAAGCACTTTTGTAATGTACTGGCTTAAGTGCAATTTTTTAAAAAGCTGAATTCATTTCTAAAATACAGCTGTCTCTAGAAATATCTGATGTTTCTGAACTGAATGATGAAATAATTCTTTTTAATAATAATAAATCAGATTTTTTATCTAAACATTCCCTTAGGTCTATTCTGAAATGTGAAAAACACAATCTACTCTGGCTTTACTGAAAATGCTAAAACACCATGCTGTAAAAATCTATGGTCATACAGAAAACATTTCTTTTAAAGGCAAGAGACAAAAGGAAAAAACTCCACAATTAAAATGTAATGCCCTAGATGGTTTTGCTCAATGGATAGAGCATCAGCCTGCGGACTGAAGGGTCCCAGGTTTGATTCCGGTAAAGGGCACATGCCCAGGTTGCAGGCTCGATCCCCAGTGTGGAGTGTGCAGGAGGCAGCCAATCAATGATTCTCTATAATCATTGCTATTTCTATCTCTCTCTCCCTCTCCCTTCCTCTCTGAAATCAATAAAAATAGATTTAAAAAAAGTAATGAAACAACCCAAATAAGTAAAATCACCATCACAAACAGAAGATCAATTCCTCAATTCTAAAGCACAGATGATGAAAATAAATGAAACTGTTTTCTAAAAAGAAAAGTATATATACTTAAACTAATTTAGAACCTGGCATTTTATTTCTCGGGTGACTAATTTTTAAAATTAAAATTATTACTAACTGTGAATAGAAATCTAAAGGTATAATAAAAATTAAGGCTATATTTTCTGTACATCAGAGCTTAGAGAAGATATGCAGGCAGCACTTGGTGCCACAATCAGGCAGAAGCAACAAGTCACCTACCTACCTGTAAGAAGAAAAATATCAGGCTGGCCTTACAATTTTCTCTAACAGTATTCAAGGGAGAAAATGCCTATAGGTTTTTTGATCGTGGGAAAAGAATGTGTAATACAATAATTATATAGATATTGATTTGTCATTCTTATACGAAGACAACAGAAAGACAATTATAATATTCATCTGTACAAAGAATATACTGTTCTAGGAGTTGAAATATGGCAGTGAAGACAGATCACTATTCTCATGGATCTTACACTGTAGGAGAGACTGACCTTAAACAAACAAATATATATAAATAAATAAGGATCAAGCAGTCACATGTCCTATGCAGAGAACTAAAAATAACCAGCGCCTGGGTGCCTACTTTAAATTAGGTAGTCAGAAATGGGTCTCTCTGAGGACACAACATTTAAATTGAAATCTGAATCACCAAGAATCTCCTGAGCAAAGATCATGAAAAGTAGTACTTCAAGTAGAATAGAAGAGCTAGTTTAATCTTGGACTGTTTTGTTTAATTTTAATCCTCACCCGAGGATTTTTTATTGATATTTTTAGAAAGATAGAAACATCCATTAGTTGCCTTGATTGCGGATGAAATCCGCAACCTTTTGATGTATGGCACAACACTCCAATCAACTAGGCTGTTTCAATAAAAAGAAAGCAGAGGCAGAGTAAGGAAGCGGAAACGATACATGATGAGCTCAGAAAAGTAGACAGGGCAGCTCATATAGGGTTTTATAAGCAAGATTGAAAGTCTGAATATTATTCTAAGTGGATTTGGAAACACCACAAATGTTTTAAAGCAGGAGAGCACAAAAATTTGTGTTTTAAAAAGACCACTCTGGTAGTTTTATGGAAACTAGATGGGAAATGTGGGAGAGGAAATAGGGAGGCCAAGAGAGTAGAGATGGTAATAATGAGAAGTAGTTGGATTCAGGATATGTCTTGGAAGTGGAGTTGAAGGAACTTGCTGAGAGACTGACCCTGGAGTGCAAACAAAAGAGAGAAATCAAGGCAATGGCTTGGCTAACTGCCTAGCAAAATGGGGAAGACTGATCTAGGAAAAGCAGGTTTGGGAAGATCAATTTGTGGATTCAAATTATATTATCCCTAACACTTACATGATCCATCCCATCAACAGCTAATCAATCATATATATAGCTTCTATACTATTAATAAAAGCCTATGTGGTCGTCACACCCTCACTCCATGATGCCCTCACGCCACGAGTGATCACCAGGAAGCTGCGTGCGAAGTGGCCATGCGCAGGTGGGCGGGGCTGTGTGTACATGTGAGTGGACAAGGGCTTGAAGCTGTGTGTGCAGCATGGAGGCGGGGCCGTGGCTCCAGCCTACCTCTTTGGGGCAATCCATTAAGGAGCCCCTATGGGTGGGTGGGGCCTACCTCTTTGGGGCGATGGATTGCAGGGCTCCCACACTGTAAGAGGGCACAGGCCAGGCTGGGGGACCACCCTCCATGCACCGGGCCTCTAGTCTAATCTAATAAAAGAGAAATAAGGTAATTGGGGTATGACCGCTACCCTTCCCATTGGCTAATCAGGGAGATATGCAAATTAACTGCGAGCTAAGATGACAGCGGCAGCCAGGCAGCTTGAAACTAACATGAGGCTTGCTTGCTTCAGTGATGGAGGAAACCAACATTCCCCGCCTGCCTTGCAGGCCTCTGACCCTGCAGTTTAAGAAACATTGTAACAAATATAGCAGCTAAACAAAACTCCAGAAACCAGCTTTCAGTCGGCTGGGATCTCAGATCAAATGTTTTACAAACTTTCATACAATTTTCCAAGTGATTAAATAATTATACATTCTCACCAGCAACTTATGAGTGCTCCAGCACCACTACCTTTTGCCAGAACTTGAATATTTTCAGTCATTTAAAATTTTAGCCACTGTAATCTGTACATAGTGGTACCCGATTAAGTTTTTTAATTGCATTCTTCTACTGATAAATTAATTTGAGCATCTTGTTTTGTTGCTATTGATATATCTTCTTCTATGAAGTATCTGCTCAAACCTTTAAATCATTGTTATTAGGTTGTTTGTCATATGTCCACATAAAGACTTGTGCATGAATGTTCATAGCGGTTTTATTTGCAATATCCAAT
>NW_006298049.1:336005-356883 GCF_000327345.1 Myotis davidii
TGCTATGATGCGCACTGACCACCAGGGGGCAGACACTCAACACAGGAGCTTCCTCCTGGTGGTCAGTGTGCTCTCAGGTGGACGGTAAGGAGCGAGGGGTCCCGGACTGCAAGAGGGCGCAGGCCAGGTTGAGGGAAACCCCACCCCCACCCCCCGCCAGTGCATGAAATTTCATGTACCGGGCCTCTAGTCTATATATCTAAGAGCCTAAGTGACCGGTCGACTGGTCGCAATGATGCACACTGACCACCAGGGGGCAGATGCTCAATGCGGGAGCTGCCCCAGGTCAGAGCCAGTGAACGGGCATCACCAGGCTGCCAGCTGAGGCAGGTGCCAGCAGGGCCCCCCCGTTTGCTCCACCAGTTGTTCCACAGATCGGCCCTGATTGCCGACCAGGCCTAGGGACCCTGCCCTATATATTGGGAACAGTCTTTTAAATTTAAAAATTAAAACCTGGCAAGGCCACTCTAACACTGAAAAAACAGGATGATGCAGCGATGACATGCATGGACTCTGGCTTGTACGCTTTGTGGTCAGCCCTGATTCTGACACTTATAACTGTGTGACAAAGCCAATTACTTAACTTCTCTCTGCTTCAGTTTTTCCACCCATAAGATGGGGGAAATGATACTACTGCCTCAGAAGGATCATGTTATGTGCTACTTTTTATAATCAGGGCAAAAAAATGCAGCTGCCCATACGATAGCAAGATGCCTTTCACTTATATGAAAAGTCTGGTCACTGGTGCATGCAGTGTCCCAGATTGTGAGAGGGATGATCAAGGGTAGATTGCGAGAGGGTGCAGGCCGGGCTGAGGGGACCCTCCCCCATGCACGAATTTCATGCACCAGGCCTCTAGTCATACATAATGGTCAAAATATTGTATTTGAAAAGCAAAACTATTTTAACTGCTAAAATTAAGAAACTGTTGACGTAATTACTGGTCACACAATATACACTACATGTCTAGGTTTATGAAGCAGCAAACAAACAGATCATCAACTATACACTTACTGGTCAAAAATTACTACTTCTCATCTCAATAACATTTTTTGCAGAATGAGAAAAACACATCCTAAAATTTATATGGACTCTCAAGAGACCCCCAAATAGCCAAAACAATTTTGAAAACGAATAAAGCTGGATGACTTGCATTTCCTGATTTGAAAATTTACTACAAAGCTACGGTATCAAAATAGTGTGATATTAGCATAAAGACAGACATATAGATCAATGGAATAGAAAGCCCAGAAATAATACTTAAAATAATTTTTGACAAGGGTGCTAAGACCATTCAGAGAGAGAATCTTAAAACTGGATATACATCAGCAAAAGAATGAAGTTGGACCCTTATCTAACACCACATACAAAAATTAACTCAAAATGAATCAAAGACTTAAATTAAATGTAAGACCTAAAACTATAAAACTCTTAAAAAAAAACATAGGCAAAAGCTTCATGATGTTAAATTTAAATTTAGCAATAATTTCTTGGGAATGACACCAAAGGTATAGCAACAAAAGAATAAATTAAAAATTGGGACTTTATGAAATTTTTAAAATTTAGGGCATCAAAAGACACTATCAATGCAGTAAAAAGGCAACCCAAATAATGGGAGAAAATATTTGTAAATCACAAATCTGATGAGATTAACATCTAGACCAGCGGTTCTCAACCTGTGGGTCGCGACCCCTTTCGGGGTCGAACAACCCTTTCACAGGGCTCGCCTAAGACCATTGGAAAACATGTATATAATTACATATTGTTTTTGTAATTAATCACTATGCTTTAGTTATGTTCAATTTGTTACTGAAAATACATCCTGCATATCAGATATTTACATTACGATTCATAACAGTAGCAGAATTACAGTTATGAAGTAGCAACGAAAATAATCTTATGGTTGGGGGTCACCACAACATGAGGAACTGTATTAAAGGGTCTCGGCATTAGGAAGGTTGAGAACCACTGATCTAGACTATATATACAGAACACCATCAAAAAACAACCAGATTAAAAAGTGGACAAAGGGCTTATAATAAACATTTCTCCAAAGCAGATATACAAATCACCAATAAGCACATGAAAAGATACCAACATTACTAATTATTAGGAAATACAAATAAAAACTACAATGAGATACTATCTATTCACACCCATTAGGACTGCTGCTATAACAAACAAACCAAAATAGAAAAATAACAACTGTTGGCAAGAATATAGAGAAATTGGAACCCTTGTGCACTGTTGGAAGGAATGTAAAATTGCACAGGCACTGTGGAAAATAGTATGGCGGTCCCTAAAAAATTAAAAATAGAAATATCATATGATCTAGCAATTCCACTTCTGGTATATACCCAAAAGACTGAAAGCAGGGTCTCAAAGAAATACTTGTAGCTTATGTTCATAGCAGTATTATTCACAATAGCTAACGCTGAAAGCAACCCAAGTGTCCAACAGATGACTGGATAAGTAAAATGTGGCATATATATACACAATGGAACATTATTCAGTCCTAAAAAGAAAGGAAACTCTGTGGCAACATGGATGAAGCTTGAGGACATTATGGTAAGTGAAATAAACCAGTAACAGAAAGACAATTATTGTATATGAAATACCTAAAGCAGTCAAAATCAGAGACAGAAAATAGAATGGTGATTGACAACAGGGGCTGGGGGGAAGAAGGGAATGGGAAGTTACTGTTAACTGGCTATAGAGTTTCAAATGAGAAGAGTTCAGGATTTGGATGGTGGTGATGGTAGCACACTGTCAATGTAATTTATACCAAACTAAACTGTATACTTACACATGATTTAGCCCGGGCCAGTTTTCTCAATGATCAGAGCATTAGCCCACAGACCAAAGGGTCTTGGGTTTGATTCCCAGTCAAGAGCATGTACCTCGGTTGCAGGTTTGATCTCTGGCCCTGGTCAGGGCGTGTGGGAGGCAACCAGTCAATGTGTTTCTCTCTCATAGCTGTTTCTCTCTCTTTCCCCCTCCTCCCTCCTTACACTCACTCTCTAAAGATCAATGGAATAAAAACCCTTGGATGAGGATTAAAAAAAAAAGGTTTAGATGGTAAATTTTATGTAATGTTTATTTTACCACAGTAAAAAAAAAAAAAATTGGAGGAAAAATAAAGCTACTACTGCTCTCATTAGAAACTTTTAATTTTGACAATATGGATGAATCTTCAGGGCATTATAAGTACTAGTATAACAGATCTCACTTATGTGTGGAATCTTTTAAAAAAACACACACCAAAAAAATAAGCTCATGGAGACAGAGAACAGATAGGAGGTGAATGGTTGGGCAAAATGAGTGAAAAAATACAAAAGGTAGGAACTTCCAGCTATAAAATAAGTTATGGGATGTAATGTACAGCATGGTGACTATCTACATATATAAAAGCCTAAGCAACTGAACGACCAAACGGCTGGTCAACCGGTCACTATGCCGCACACTGACCAGACGCTCAATGCACGAGCTGTCCCCTGGTGGTCAGTGCACTCCCACGGCCAACCTCCTGTGGCCGGCCAACCTCCTGCAGTCAGTCCCTCCTCCTGGCTGGCCAACCTCCTGTGGTCCCTCCCCGAGGCTGGCCGCCCTGATAAGCCCCGATTGGGACTGGGCGAGAAGGCCCCAATCAGCCCTGATCACCAGCCAGGCCGAGGGACCCCACCTGTGCACAAATTTATGCACCAGGCCTCTAGTAGTTAATATTATTATATTGCATATTTGAAAGCTGATAAGAGAGTAAAATCTTAAAAAAATATATCTGTATTGATTTCAGAGAGGAGGGGAGGAGGGAGAGACAGAAACATCAATGGTGAGAGAGAATCATTGATTGGCCACCTCCCGCATAGCCCCCACTGGGGATCAAGCCCGCAACCCGGGCATGTGCTGTGACTGGGAACCAAGCTCCAATCTCCAATCTCCTGGTTCACAGGTCAATGCTCAACCACCAAGCCATGCCGGCCAGGCAAAAGAGCAAATCTTAAAAGTTCTCATCACAGGAAAAAAAAAAAAGTAACTATGTATGGTGACAGATATTAACTAGACTTATTGTGAGCTTTTCACAGTATAGACAAATATTGAATCATTATGCTATATACCTGAAACTAATATAATGTTGTATGTCACTTATAACTCAATAAAAAAAAGAATATTTACTGACCTATATAAAAATTATGTAATGTCCTTTATGTAATGTAGGTGAAGAACAGCATATAGTACATGTAGTTTATACTGTAAAATGTTTACATGTATACACAGGAGGAAAATAAGAGGAAATACACTAAAAGGCAATAATAGTTGTCTCTGGGTGACAAATGGATTATTTTTATTTTCTTCTTTACACATTTCTGAATTTTCTAATTTTTGTGGTATACCTGGGCACAATACCAACTGAATACTTTTTTTAAAGATCCCATTACTAAGAAAAAAAAAACTTTGAGGATATCAAAATAACAAAATTGTTTCAGGCCTTATATAGTACTTTTGTTTTCAAAGCAAATCACTCAGTATGTTTTAAAACAAACAGCCTTCTGACAGAAAAAAATTGTTAAAAAAATAAGCATTAGTCTAAGACCTGAATTATTAAACCTAAATCAATCAGCCAAACATAACATATAAAATATCATTATGCCAAATATTACCAAATATCCCCCCAAATCAATGAATATTTTCCTAATCAAATTCTCATAGAAGTTAATACCGAAGCTCAATTATTTCACTATAACTTAGAAGACAATTACTTTAACATTGTCAATATGTCTTCCAATTTTTGAATGTGCACATTTGAATTTTCATTTAGTAACAAAATTACTACATCAAACTTGTCTTTAACTAATAACCTCCAATACAATTTAATGTAGCCATATTTGAGACATCCTAATTGCCCTGACAATATATAAACATTTCTTTTGGAAGAAGGGAAACAAGGAAATATGGAAAATACTTTTAAGTTCTGTATTTGTGAACAGCACCAGAAAAGTATTAAAAAATTGTCATGAGTATTTTAATACATACCAGGCTCCAATTTGATAATTTTTACTGCAGCCAACTCTCCCGTATGTATATTTCTGGCCTAAAATGAAAAGAAAATGTTTTAAAAGTTTGTTAACTATATAAAAGTTACTTGTATTATGTTAACTGTTGCTTATCAATCATGCTTTTAATAGAGCTAAAAAACAAAATTTTAATGAGTATACTAATTTTTCCATTAAAGGAAAATACACAAAATATTACCTTTACTCCCATCACTTAAAAACAGTTACTGTTTAAAATGTTGGTGTACTTCCTCCAAGTCTTTTCTTTACACTTGAGTTAATATTTTTCTATTTTGTATTTTTATCTTTACTGTTGAAAGTATTACAGATGTCCTCTCCTTCACCAACCCCCTTCCCCAATATTTTTCTTAATTAAAAAAAAATACTCATGAGGAAACTGGACTTTGGGTGGTGAGCATGCAATTGAGTATAGAGATGTTGAATTATAATGCAGTACAACTGAAATTTACATATTGTCATTAACCAATGTGAGGAGCATAGGGACCTGGGCCTGGGATCCCAAAGACACCACACCAAAAAACCCCTACAGAGCTGGCATTACCCCATGGCCCCTTGCTGGGATACCAAGACTTCCTGATGTCCAGAAAAAACACACACAAATAGGCCCACCACAAGAATGCAACCATTCCTCTACTCCCTACTGAAATGTCTTATTTCCCCCTTCTAAACCTTGCTTTTCATATCCTGACACAGAAAATTCCCAAGGCCGCTATTTTTTTAATTCTACCTTTTCACATAAGTCTGCTTTGGCCCTAACTTATAAACAGCTAAGCAGAGCCAGCCCCTAAGCCAGTTCAGAGGACCTCTTTTACCTCTGTGTTGCCTCTCTTGTGCTCCAGCATAAGCTTAATAAAATATTTCTGGAAAATTCTCTGGGGCTTCCTCTCGATTTCTGTCTTGGGGAACCCAAGAACCCCAACACTGGTAACAAATGTTACTTCAATAAATTTAACTTAGTCCACTGGGGCGTGTCTCAGTGATTGTTAACTTATGAACCAGGAGGTCATGGTTTGATTCCCAGTCAGGGTTTATGTACCATCTCCAGTAAAAGGCGTGCAAAAGGCAGCCAATAAAAAATTTTCTCTCATCATTGATGTTTCTATATCACTCTTCCTCTCCCTTCCTCTCTGAAATCAATAAAAATATATTTTTAAAAATTCTTAAAAGTTAACTTAATAAAAGAAAAGCAAGGAAAAATACTCATGGTTGTTATATATTTGATAAATATAGTCACAGGTCATTAAAGGAAAATAAAAATAAAATAAATAAAAATAAATCCCTGGTTGGATGGCTAAGTTTGTTGGAGCCTCACCCTGTGTACCAAAAGGTTGCAGATTTGATTTCTGGTCAGGACACATACTAGGTTGTGGGTTTGTTCCCAGGTCGGGTGTATACAGGAGGCAAGTTATGGATGTTTCTTTCTCTTTCTCCCTCCCTCCCTCCCTTCCTTCCTCCCCCCAAAACAATAAAAACATACCCTCAGGAGGATTAAAACACACACATACACACACACACACACACACACACACACATCATCTGTATCTTACAATTTAGAGGGGAAAAGTTTAAAAGTTAACATTTAGTGTATGTGTTTCTTTTTCTGGTCCGTGTGTGCATGCATATGTGCATGTGTGCATGACAGTGTGTATGTGTTGTAGAAGACAATGATGTCATCACAATCTTCAACAACATGCTTTGCAATGCTGCTTAATTTTCCATTAATGGAATATATGATATATGTAATGCATGAGGGTATATATATGTTGTAGAAGAGAATGATGTCATCAGCCTTCTAAACAGGATTTGCAATACTGCCTAATTTTCCATTAATGGAACATATATTTTAATTAATATGTTATTGTTGGACATTTGAGATTTTAATATTATCTTGTAGTTATAAACAGAGGGATAATTATATCTTAGATTTATACATATCCACAGCTTTATTTTCTTCAGTCTAATTCCTAGAAGAAAAACTATTTACTACTTAAAATATTAGAGACAGACTTACTACAATTAGTGCTTCAAATAATCACACTGCAAATATTTGGCATATAGTAATTTATCAGTACAAGAATAATTGTTAGGTAAAAAGTTATGTGGATTTAAAAGGGATATATCGCCATACTGCTCTAAAATAAATTATGTGAATGTATATTTTCACCAACCTTGGATGTTAAATCTGTCAAGTTCTACTATAAGCACAAATTTTTATTGTTTTTAAAGTTATGTACTTTCTCCATGCTATACATAATTTTAAATGGCTATATAATAGTCCATATAAATGTTTTCCTTTACTGCTAGACATAAAGGATGTTACAGTCTTTTCATTTTTAAAAATTATTTCTTTCAGTTTCTAAAGTATGAAATTACTAGGTCAAAGGGTATGAATATGAACATTTAAAAGGCCATTAACACATACTGTTAAATACTAGTAGCTTAAAAGGGTTGCACCATTATACTGTCATCACTAATATGGGTGCTCATTTTCATTGCACCTAGGGCACCCCATATGTGGAAATGCAATTAAATAATTTTCTAAGCAAAACAGGCATTCGAGCAATACACCTTGCCTGTCACTGGAAACCAAAAGAAAATATGAGTCTACTTTTCAATTACAGATTATCAAACAAGTGCTAGCAACATTAAACGATCTAATAAGCTTCTCTGAGAGTTTGGAACAATTAATTCCAGTTTCAGTCAGATTAATCAGAAGCAAATGACCTGTTTTGAAAACACTGTCTTCCTTTTGGTATATTCACTTCCCCTGCCCTTTTCCCTGCCTCTTTACCCCAGTTAATCTAGATTATACTTCAGAATGCAATTTAGGTATTACTTCTTTTAGGGAGTCTTGCCTGATATCCCAAGGCTAGATTAAGTGTGTTCTCCTCTTAACTCTGGGCAAAATTCTTTTTAAAAAAAACTTTATTGTTGAAAGTATTACAGATGTCCCTCTTATTTCCCCATTGACCCATGTTCCCCACCTGGCACCCCTCTCCTACCCCAGGCCTTCACCATGATTCTTTGAAGGTCTATGAGGTAGATGCTCTATAAATTTGTTGAATGCACAGTTATGATTGTAGGAAGGTTATTATTCTCTTTACTTAAAAAATAAGAATAAAATATTAAAATCGTCTACAACTTAGAAGTGCTATGAAACTGATCATATACTGTTTTAAATGATCTACTAGTTCCATTTATGTTGATTTATTTTCCATTTTTATTACTAATAATTAAATAAAGCATTTGGAGAAAAATGCACTTGTAAAAAATACAAAACATTGCTTTTAAAAATTCAAATAATATAAATAAAAGATTATAATTCGTCCTCCCTCCTAATCTCATCCCCGAGTTAACTCCTGTGAATAATTTAGAGTATATTCTTCCAAACATTAATTCTTAAAAAACACATACACTGACAGTTTGATAGCTTCTTACAAAGCTACTGTTTCCACATGATGCAGCAATTCCCCACTTCTAGGCATTTACCCAATTAAGTTAAAGACCTATGTCCACACAAAAACCTGCAGAAGAATGTTTATAGCAGGCTTTACTTATACTTGCCAATACTGGAGCAATCAAGATGTCCTTCAATAGGTAAATGGATAAGCTGCACATCCATACATTGAAATATTATTCAGTAATAAAAATAACTGAGCCATCAAACCATCAAAAGATATGGAGAAATCTTAAACGCATACTGTTAAGTTAAAGAAGCCAGTCTGAGAAGGCCACATAGTACGATTCCAACTATATGACATTCTGGAAAAGACATAACTGTAGAAAGAGAAAAAGAACAATGGCTGCCAGGGATTTGAGTGGAGAGCGATGAACAGGTGAAGCACAGGGAATTTTTAGCGTGCTGAAACTATTCTGTATGAAACTTAATGGTGGACACATGTCATTATATCTCTGTCAAAATCCATAGAACTGTCCACCACAAAGAGTGAACCTTAATGTAAACTATGGACTATAATAATAATAATAATAATATCAATATTGGTTCAATAATTATAATAAATGTACCACTCATACAAGATATTAATAAAAGGAGAAAATGTGTGTGGGTGGGTGGGGGAGGTGTGGATGCATATAACTCTATGTACTCTTTGCTCAATTATTCTGTAAATCTAATACTGTACTAAAAATTACTCTATTAATTATTTTTAAAATAACACATATAAAATTATTTTAAGTATATACTTTCAGACTCATTCAAGTCAACACAAATTAGAATCAATACAAATACATTGTTTCAATGTATTTGAACCAAAATGTTGCAAGGACCAAAGACACCTTTACTTATTTATTTTTTTAGAGTTTCTGATGGGTTCAGAAAGAAACATACCATTGGAGGATTTGAACAACAATCACAGAACTATATAAAATAAAGATGGTGGATAGTCTCTTCAATTAATGGTGCTGGGAAAACTGGAAAGCCACATGCAAACAAATAAAACTGGATTACGGTTTGTCCCCATGTATAAAAATTAATTCAAAATGGATTGAAGACCTAAATATAAGATCCGAACCTATAAGTTACATAGAAGAAAATATAGGTACCAAACTTATGGACCTGAGTGGTAGAGAACATTTTATGGACTTGACCCCAAAGGCAAGGGAGGTAAAGGTAAAAAAAATAAATGAATGGGACCTATTTCAAACTAAAGAGCTTCTGCACTACAAAAGAAAAGGATAACAAAACAAATAGGCAACCAACCAGATGGTAGAGGATACTTGCAAATAGTAACTCTGACAAAGGTTTAACTTCCAAAATATATAAGAACTCATAAAACTCAACACCAAACAACCCAATCAAAAAATGGGCAGAAGACCTGAAATACACCTCTCCCAAGAAGACATACAAACAGCCAATAGATATATGAAAAGATGTTCAACTTCACTGGAAATTAGGAAAATGCAAATTAAAACGATATACCACCTTACACCTATTAGGAGTTGCCATTATCAACAAGACAAGCAATAACAAGTGTTGGAGAGGTTGTGGAAAAAAGGGAACCCTCATTCATTGCTAGTGGGAATGTAGACTGGTACAAACCAGTATGGAAAGCAGTCTGGCAATCCCTCAAAAAATTAAGAATTGAGCTGCCAAATGACCCAGCAACCCCACTCCTGGGTATATACCCAAATAACTCAAATCATTTATTCTTAAAGATATATGCACCCCTATGTTCACTGTAGCATTATTAACAGTGGCCAAGACATGGAAACAACCAAAGTGTTCTGTGATAGAGGACTGGATAAAGATGATACGTGTGGTACATATACACAATGGAATACTACTCAGCCATAAGAAAGGATGAAATAGTGCCATTTGCAAAAACATGGATGGACCTTGAGAACATTATGCTAAGTGAAATAAGTCAGAAAAAGCTAAGAACTACATGATTTCACTCATATGGTTCACTCATATGTGGGATATAAAACTGAAACTTATGAACACAAACAGCAGTGTGGTGGTTGCCAGAGGGAAGGGGGTGAGGGAGAGAGGAGGGGTCCTAATATGAGGTGAGAGAATATTTGACTTTGGGTAGTGGGCACATAGTGCTATATACAAATTTTGTAATTTAGAAATCCACACATGAAATCTCTATGTTCATGTTGACCAATGTCAATCCAATAAAATTTAATAAAAAATAAAAATAAAATTCAGCTACAACATGCAAAGGTTTTCAAAATATATGAAGTTAAGTAAAAAGTAAAGAAAATACCATAACCCTATCTCTCATTGATAGAATAAATATGTAAATGTCAGTCTCCACTTTGAAGACCTATTTCTGTTCTCTCCAAGTGAACAACTGATGGGCAAATGTTTTTATTCTGTAATTTTCCAGCTGCATTTTTAAAACAGAAAGCAGTACCAGGCTCTTTTATAATGAAAGCAAAGAGGCTTTCAGAAAAAAAGATATTCTAAATCAGGGGTCCTCAAACTTTTTAAACAGGGGGCCAGTTCACTGTCCCTCCTCAGAACGTTGGAGGGCCGGACTATAGTTTAAAAAAAAAACAACTATGAACAAATTCCTATGCACACTGCACATATCTTATTTTGAAGTAAAAAAAACAAAACGGGAACAAATACAATATTTGTATTTGCATGTGGTCCGCGGGCCATAGTTTGAGGACCCCTGTTCTAAATAGAGACTTTACAGATTCAATGTACTAAAGAGATCTTTCAGGTATTTAACACTAAATATTCAATTTCACACTAAAATCCAAAGTAGTCATACATAATTCTGGTATTTGAAACCCAACATTTCCCTGCAACAAGTTAAATGTGACAGTCGCAAGCATTTTTGTTTTTAAACCATAAGAATTTGAAGATCCTGCATTATATTTACAGAAGGAACTAATAGAAGTACTACAGCACTTCTACAAAAACGATCTAAATATATTTCTGTTTCCTATCCATTTTTGTAGATTACTGGTATACACTAATATTGTGCAGAAGAGTATACTAAACACCCAGAAATCTAATAAAATATTTTACTATAGTAAATCTCTTGTTTAACTCTTATTAATCAGGAACTGAAATTATTGAGTGGAAAAGTTTAACCAATAAGATCAATACCACCATAAATCGATAAAAAAGCCTTTCTACTTAATTGTTTCTATTCTCATTGCCAATGCAGTTCTCTTTAATTTCCTAAGTAACATTTTCAAGTCAATTTTCTACTGTGGAAGATTTTAACTCAAACTCTCCTGTCTTGGATTTTTAAATTCCCAGTAAAAAGTTAGCCTTAGATTTCCACTTGCACCAAGAAAAAAAATTAAAGATGCTGATCTTTCTAACTAAGCCATTTCTATTTCAACAATACTATCCAGTTGCTGTTTTATCAGCCATGAACTTTCCTACATGCTGTGAAAATTTTAATTTGATAAATAATGAAAGTTTTATGTTTATAAATTTTAACTACAAATTTTCAACGAAGTTAAAGAAGATATACACATTAAATCTCAGTAGCCATAAAGTCAGAAGATAATTTTTTAAAATGTTTTTACTGATTTTTAGAGAGAAAGAGAAAGGGAGAAGGAGAGGAAGAGGGAGGGAGAGAGAGCAACATCCATCAGCTACCTCCTGCATGAGCCCCACAACCAAGGCATGTGCCTGGTCGGGAAATGAACTGGTGATCTTTTGGTGCATGGGACGATGCCCAATTAACTGAGCCACAACAGCCAGGGCAATTTTTCAAAACTAAGGTCAAAAAATGAAACCAGTGCCATGGCCAGTTTGGTTCCATGGTGATAGCGTTGTCCTGTGCACTGAAAGGTTGCCAGTTTGATTCCAGGTCAAGGCATACTGATCCCGGATCAAGGCACATACCTGGGATGTGAGTTTGATCCCTCCTCCCCGTCTGGATAAGGAAGGCAACCAATGGATGTTTGTATCTCACATCCAATGTTTCTTTTTCTCTTTCTCTCCCCACCCCTCCCCCCTCTCCCTCTATCTTCTCTCCCCACTCCTCCTCCTCTTCTTCCTCTCCCCACTCCCCTGCCCTACCTTCAGCTCTTATATTCCACTTTACTGTTGTTCACATGAGGCCCCTTATCCTATCCCCTGTTAACTTTCTCTTAGCATAGTTTTAGAGTCACAAAACTTTTCCAGGAAGCCAACCAGGGACATCAGTTTTAAATATGCCCCCTTCCACTAAAAATAGTCTTTAACATAACAAGAGAAAATCCAGATGTCTAAATATTTAACAAGCAATCTCTAGTGGCTAGTGACTACTACTCAGAGTCAGAATTATACACCCCAGATTAAAGAATATGAACTTCAATACAAAAGTGGCAATACAAGACCTATAAGGTCTGAAGGAATGCAAAGTAGCTCATTTGTCCACAAAAGAAGAACACAGTCAATTATTTCATAACCTGTAAAACCTCTATACTTGGTTTCTTTATGGAACATTGCTTTTGACTGGTTCATTCATTCGACAAATATTACTGAATACTTATTATGTGCCAGGCACTGTTGTTGATACTAGGCATGTCATGAAATAAAATAGTTTTTGTCTTCAGGGAGCTTTTATCACTTAGAGAGACAGAGAAGTGAATAGTAAATACAATAAAGTGTGAAAAATGTTCCCAAGGTGATATATGACAACCTAGGAGGATTCTGAGCCCAGTCAAAGTTGACTGGAGAAAGCTTCCAGAAAGAAGTAAACCTAAGCTGAGACTTTCCTGGGAGGAGTGGGGGGTAAGGGACTGCAGCAGAATTCCAGGCAAAAGGCTTAAGAAAGAAAAAAGCATGGGCATTTCAAAAAAGTAAAACTGCCTTGTATTAGGGAACATCTTATCCTATCCTATCCTATCCTATCCTATATAATAAAAGGGTAATATGCAAATCGACTGAATGGCGGAACGACCAGTACTATGACTGGCTGCTATGACGCGCACTGACCACCAGCGGGCAGATGCTCAACACAGGAGCTGCCCCTGGTGGTCAGTGTGCTCCCCACGGAGTGCACCAATCAGCTTACAAGCCAGGCTGTTGGCTGGCAATCAGCCCTAAGCCGTCAGTCGGATATCCCCCAAGGGCTCCTGGACTGGGAAAGGGCACAGGCTATCAACTACCATCCTCTTGTAGCTATCATCTACTAACTTGGTCATAGCTCCTTGTTCATGTTAAGACTTCATGGCCCCTGGCTCACAGTCTTCCTCTCCATCTCTCTCTTGCCACCATTCTTACAAACTTCAACATCCGGATCTCCTCTCTGATTTATCATTCCTTGACATCCTATCTGAATCTTGATTTCAAACACTGTACTTCCTGATCATAACCTTCTATCCTTTCAGCTCACTTATACTCTAATCCTCGCATCCCAGCAATTCTTCCTCCTCACGAACCCAATGCATTCTCCTATGACAACCAATTACCTCTCAATTCCTCACACTCTTCCTTAACTTGTAAGGGTTCCATGATCCATCAAGCTATTTATAATCACTCTCTTGAAACATCCTTAACTTCCTTACCCTTCTTTCCTTCCATCATAATAACCTGGCAAAATCCTAATCTGAATAAGCCCTATTACCCACTAATTCCATAAAAATTAATGACCTTGGGTTTTGAACTTAAGCAACTGGGTGGATGCCATAAATTTTATTGAGATTGGGAAGGTGTTGGAATGAATGGCTTTGTGGAGCAGGGATCACTGAGTGTTCTGTGTTAGACATGTTAAGGTTGAGATGCCCGTCAGGTTTCCATGGATTTAGGAATCTGGAACTCACTGAAAAGAGATCTGTTGCTAAAGAAGAATATTAGATAAAGAAAAGGTGAAATTCTATCATCATCAGTCAGGACAGGTTAGAGAGGAGGGAGTAAAAGAGAGAGTGAGGCATTATTGGAGGTTTGAAAACAGGAGCAAAATAGTTTTTATGAAGAGTTGAAGAATGGAAAAATCAAACCTAGTGGAGAAGCTATAGTTAGATTTGTATTATGATTGGAAATTAAAACCAGTTAGCATGGTCTTTAAAAATACATATTTATTGTTGGTTTCAGAGAGGAATGGGGAGGGAGGGAGGGAGGGTGGAAAATATTAATGATGAGAGAGAATCATTGATCAGCTGCCTTCTGCTTGCCCCACACTGGAATTGAGCCTACAACCCAAGCATGTGTCCTGACCAGAAATTGAACCGTGACCTGCTGGTTCATAGGTTGATGCTCAACCACTGAGCCACACAGCCTGGGCCATTTAGCTATCCAATACCAGTATGGAATTAACAATGTACTGTTAAACAAAAGTACATTATCAAATACATAATAAATACTACAGAATAAAAGTTATATACACAATTATGTATATGCTTATATATAATGTCTGATATATGTATATATCTTTTAAATAAATTTTTATTGATTTCAGAGAGTAAAGGAAAGGGAGAGATAGAAACATCAATGATGAGAGAGAAGCACTGATTGGCTGCATCGTGCACGTCCCCTACTGGGGACGTAGCCAGAAACCCAGACATTGGGTTTTGAACCGTGACCTCCTGGTTCATAGGTTGATGCTCAACTACTGAGCCACACCCTGCTGGGCTGTTTATATCCTTAATATAAGTTTTTAAAAGTCTAGAAAGATATATACAACAATGCTTATATTGTGGCAAAGGAGATAGAGGTAATTTTTCATTTATTCACATATCAAATTTTTCTAAAATGAACACATTACTTAGAAGGCTACCTATGCTGAGGCAAGGAAGAGAGGCAAAATAGGAAGGCAAGTCCTACTCATGGATCAATGCTATTTCAGAAAGAACAATAGGAAATTATTTCGGGGGGGGGGGGGGGGGGGGGGGAGCGTGGGGGAATGGTAAGGGACCCAAGCATCTCCACTGTCTATTACTATTAAGGTAGGAGCTAAAAAGCTTAAAATGCAAAAATTGTTACTAATTTATCGGTTATGTCTATTAAAATACCTTAAGTCATGCTCTCATTGGCTGTCCCGATATTGGTAAGAAGAAGGGTTAAAAAGAGGGCAAGAAGACACAGGGCACCTAAAAAGGGGGGGGGGGCATGTGCGTGAGAAGTAACGTATTGGTTCAACTTTTTCTTCATTCCATATCTTTATCATCTGCTAACATATCATACAACTTATGTTTATTGCTTATTATCTTTCTCCTCCCATCAAGAACCTTTCTCTACTTTGTTCACACAGAACTGTGTCTAGCATCTAGCACAGAAGCGACCCTCTATAAACATTGATTAAGTGTTAAATACTCCTTTCATCCTGTCACCCACCCTGTTGCATCTCACCTCTCCATTTATCAATGTGACTCATCCGAATCAAACTGACAGGGGAATAACTGGGGCTGGAAATCAATTGAGTCTCTAAATCAGAGAGGAAGAGAAAGGAATAGGGAGGAAGGGAGGGAGGGGAAAAAAGGCTTTAAATTTATCTCCTACATTAGTTCCTAACAACCCCATCCTAAGTTTTTGCCTTTAATCTCCTTTCAAAATTCCCAAATTGTCTGATTTCCTTTTGTAAACTCAGCAACACTTCTGCGCACTTGGATGATAAAACAAAATTAAAGGATATAACTGAAAGCTGTAATCAGTTTCAATGAAAGGAAAAAAACAGAAACTGTGGAAAAAAACATTTGTGTGTTTCATTTCTTTTTCTCTTCATAGCTAAACTGCATCAAGGAGTGATCTACATGCCCTCTACTTCCTTATTTACCTTTTACACCTCAACTCTTTTGATCTTAATGAACCCTTTCAAACTTCTTACTTATATGACCACTTTGTGGCTCACTCCTTCAAAACATTTATTGAACACATACTATGTTATACACACTACCTGATTCAGTGCTAAACACACGTCCCTGTTCTCATGCACTCTGAGTAGAGCAGGAAGACTGTCGGCAATACTTATGAGTGACAAATGATGAGTATTATGGCAAAAAATCACACACAGATAGATATGACCTGGAAGAGACAGAAAAGCCTTTCTAAAAGTACAATGTTGCCAAAACCGGTTTGGCTCAGTGGATAGAGCATCGGCCTGCGGACTGAAAGGTCCCAGGTTCGATTCCGGTCAAGGGCATGTACAGGAGGCAGCTGATCAATGTTTCTCTCTCGTCGATGTTTCTAGCTCTCTAGAAGGAAGAACAGAGAGTACAGTGCACATAAGAAGCTGAAGAAGTTTACTCTAGAATGGCGAGGCTTTTGGTATAAGCAGGGCCTTAACCTTAAAGGCATATTAGTCTAAGACTTTATTCTATGGAAAAGAGGGAATGACACAAAACCTCAGATTTATATTTTTTGAGAAATCAATATTTTCCTACTGCCATTAGAATGGAAGGCAACAAAAAATGGATGCAGATGATATAGATGGGCTCTTGAAACTCTTGATATCTATGAAAATAATTTCCTTATACCTCTTTCTTTCTTCTCAGATACTTTCAATATACATTATTTTCTTCTGCCACTTTACTATAGCCTTTCCACAACTCTATTACAAATTCTCTAGAGTGACTTCACCTATACTTCACAGGTACAACCCATCCGATAACTTCCAAACCTGTATCCCCAGTCCAGATGTCTGAAAACCAGAGCTGCATTTCCTACTATTTATTAGACATGTCCATCCATGCAATGCCCTACATCCAAAACTAAAAACAAGATCCAGACCACACAAATCTGGTATTTCCTAATTCTGTTGATGGCACTAATGTCGTCACTCAAGCCAGAAATTCTAAATGCCTTTAATGACCTGTTTTTCTACTATCAATTACCAGAGAATTTTGATCACCTTCTAAACATGACTCAAACCCATCCTTTCCTTTTGTCTCTAATACCAGTGCCTAAATGTATACTTGCATAAATTTTCATCTCGATTACTCAGTGACTGGTCCTTATACTTCCAGCAACTTTGTCTAATCCAGGCTCTACATCACCGGTTCTCAACCTGTGGGTCGCGACCACTTTCGGGGTCGAACGACCCTTTCACAGGGGTCGCCTAAGACCATCGGAAAACACATATATAATTACGTATTGTTTTTGTGATTAATCACTATGCTTTAGTTATGTTCAATTTGTAACTGAAAATACATCCTGCATATCAGATATTTACATTACAATTCATAACAGTAGCAAAATTACAGTTATGAAGCAGCAACGAAAATAATTTTATGGTTGGGGTCACCACAACATGAGGAACTGTATTAAAGGGTCGCGGCATTAGGAAGGTTGAGAACCACTGAAGCTTTATTTTAAATGAAGCTTTATATTCCTCTTTCTTTAACCAGGGAATAGCCAATTTAAGATTGAGCTCTCCCATCTTGGAGATTTTCGGGAAAGAGGTGTTTCAGAGGGGATCTACAGTTTTGAAGAACATAAAAATAATTCATCAAGAATCTGAAAGTTGTAGTTCTTTTAGAGCTGCTTTATAAGGTATCTCAGGTGTAAAGAGAGAGAAAGAGAGAGAGAGAGAGAGAGATAATACCTGATTAGAACAGTGACTAATCTGCCTTCATTATTCTTCACTGTAATAATGTTCCTAGTTTATATCACTGATTGGAAATACTTGTAAAACTTCCTATGGTTTTCAGCTCATCAGAAACACAGTGATGAATAGCAAAATTACTCTAACTGCTCTGAGCTTTAAAAACTTCAGCACTACAGCAGAATGGTACACATTTTTAGACATATTAAAGATTAAATATAAACTGGCAAAATTCTGTAGGACTTAAAGCGCTGAAAATAGATAGATAGACTATGAAATAGTTTTCCAGAAATACATATTTGTCCTAGAGAACTCAAGTAATTGAAATTTGTAATAAAAGTACATATGCAAGACATTACAATAGGCATTGCAGGAATACAGAGTACTAAATGCTAACTTAGTGTTCTTATGTCAAAAGCATATGCCCACAGAACTAGGTGATAGCATTACTGACATTTACTCATTCACTCAGCAGATTTTTAGAAAGCACTTACTCTGTTCCTAGTTGTACTCCTAGGAGCTATTAGACATAGAGCAGTGAACAAAACAGATAAAACTCCTGCCCTCCTGGAGTAGGGTAGTGGGTTGAGATAGATAATAAAGAAGAAGAATAAAAGTAAAACTAAATTGGTATAAGTGCACATGAAAAAATAAAGTAGGCAAAAACAGATGGAGAGGGTGTAAAAGCAAGTGGGGAAGCAAGCCATGTGGGCTGAGGAAAGACATTCTGAGCAAGACATTCTGAAAGAACCAAGGCCCAAAGGCCCATGATATGCTTATTATGTATGTTACAGGAACAGCCAGCAGGCCAGTGTGGCTAGAACTGAATGAAGGAAAGGGGTGAGCTGTAGATGTGGGTGGAGAGAAGGGGGTGGGGTGGTGAAGCTCCTGGAGGAGCATTTCAATAAGGCTTCCATGGACAGGTAGGATAGAGACAGGTTGAAATGAGGGTGGTAGGTGATGCCGGGTAATGAGAACAAGGAAAAACAAAAGACAAGGAACCAGAGTTGAAGATGTTTAGGAGTCAGAAGCTGGTCCAGTGTATGAGTATACATGCAAAGGTGAGGGCGCATGAATGTGAGGGAAGGGGGTCGTGGGGGAGGGGTGGTGGTGAAGGTGGTATACGATAAATATTCATTCTTTGATCCTCAGTTTAGAAACCGTGGAAGAGAGACACAGAGTACTATGAGGAAAGGCAAGTATTTGCTGCCCCTTTAATATAACCCTTTGCTTTCCTTGTCTAGAATAAAATCCTACTCCAGAGAGCTGCTTTAGTTGTTATAAAGAAAAAAAGTAGAGGTCTTCGGATTTTTGTGGGGAAAAGCACTTATATACATAGTGAATCATAAGACAAAGATGACTAAGAGGGAAGACTGAGAAGGCAAACAGGAATTTCAATTTTTTAAGGAGCATTCCACAAAATGACTAATCCACGGGTAAACAGCTGAGTTAATTACCTATTAATTCTACATAAAGCAAAGGAGGATCCTGTTATAATTACCCACTTTGAATTCAAAGGTATACAAGGCAAGAGCTGGGACCTACCTCACAATTCAACACCCCATACAAATCTAGAACAGTGCCTCGCACAGAAAATTCAAGTGCCTGTTTAAGGAATAGAAAGCCTACACTTTACAGTCCATCCCAGGAGAATAAAACAGCACTAGAGCTGTCATAGCACCACTTTAAATTGTTAGTATTAATAGGGAGCATATTAAACAAAAGCAGAAAAAATAGGAAGAAAGAATGTTTCCTTCCATACCGCCACCTGTGCAAAACCACCACATACCCCCGAGGAGCCTACGGGTTACTTCCCATATGACATACACGGCCGTTTCAGCAAGAGTGTTGTTTGGAACAATGGGATTACATGTCGTGATTAAATCCAATGAGCAGAGCTGTTGCAAAATCAAAGGAAATCTCCCTCCCTATACCCACATGAGTTGCATTAAGGCTCCCTTTCTGGGACAGAGAACGCAGCAACGCACGAGGCGATCTAAAACAATCTCCTTCCTCTTGATCCTGGAAGAACTCTGGGGTTGCTTCTCGATGTTTTCTTAAACCCCAAACGAAGAGCAACTCACCCTCACTGGTCTCAAGTGATGCAAAAGAGCACAATTAAAAACACAGCAGCTCTTACCCACTCTTGGTCATGGGATGTTATGAATCCCAGAAAGTAGAAAAAAAACCAAAACGACAAACAATCATCAACTAGATACAAAGGGTGAAACTTCTGCCAGGAAAAGCATCTTTCTACAAAGGATGTTTGTGCTCACGTCATTCTGACCCCGTGTTAGATTGTGTACAGTTATAACCGAGAGACGGCTTTTCAGACGACTTTTTAAATGAAGCCCATCCGTTTTAAAAGGTGTGTTTTTTTTTAAAAGTGCAAATGTTGGAATGTCAATATTCTTTCCTGTCGCCCGTGAAGCGTTTTTCCAGGCTGAAGCCCAAACATCCTCAAGTGCGACTCCGGAGCAGATCTGAACCCTCCTCGATACCACAAACAAGCGTCAGCACGCCTTCACACCACAAAAAAGTACAACGGCGGTTTGCCGAGGTGTGCGGTTAGTTCTGCTTCTCGGTAGCGATTTGAGCAAGCCATGCACACTGGGTGCTCCGAGCCGAGGAAACGGGACCCCAGCCGCTTTCATCTCCAAGACGCAACAATAAAAGCATCCTCTCCGGTCCTCCTCCTGCACCCCAAAACCCTCTTCCCGGGGGCCCGCGCCCGCAGGGAGAAAGAGCCGGGCTCGGGCCGGCCGGCCTCACCTTATAGACGTCCCCGTAGGTGCCGCTGCCGACCCGCTGGACCAGCTCGTAGTCCTGCTGCGGGTTCCGCCT